>NW_015388369.1:270900-272112 GCF_001527695.2 Protobothrops mucrosquamatus | reverse complement strand
AAAAAAACTTACTGCTTACTTTTTGCATGAGTGAGCAAGAAAGCGAAGAACACTCCAGCGTAAACACCTAAAAGAAGAAGATGGTGAGGGTGGTGTCATTATTCTAAACCAGATATGTCAAACACAAGGCCCGGGGGCCGGATGCGGTCCACGAAGTGGTTTCATGTGGCCCACGAAGACATCCTGGAAACAGTGAGGGAACGGCCCCCGCTGCCTTGGCCCTGGCCCAGGCCAGCTGGGAGCCAATGTACAATTTTGTGGTGGCCATCTATGCTGAAACCCATTCAGTCTTAGCTCCATAAGGCCCCCCCACCCCGCATGGCCTGAGAAGAACAGCGAGGCTCCTCCAGTGGACCATGCCTTGGCGCTTGCCCCGGTCCCACCCCCTTCTGCCAGAGACCCTCAGATCTGTCCCACTCCTGCCCAGGCCCACAGGCACCCTTGACGCGAACGGTGTAGAGCTGGCCACACCCACCCAGTAGGCCACACCCACTCTGTCCACGCCCACCCAGTAGGCTGCACCCACCCTGGCCACACCCACTCAGCCCCGAGGGCAACCGCAATGCTGATGCGGCCCTCAATGAAATTGAGTTTGACACCCCTGTTCTAAACCATTTCAGAAGACCTGGGATGGGGTTACAGCAGTGTCTTGCCCAGCGTGCTGGCTAGGAAATTTGGGGAGTTGAAATCCGCACATCTTTAAATTGCCAACTTTGAAAAACAACAGGGCGACATCAAACAAACAGAACAGATTTATTCCCTTCGACACTATGGTGGAGCCATTCTGATATTCCATCTGGTTGTGGACAGAACAGGATCCTGACCTGTTATCAGGTTGGGAACCAAACCCCGAGACAAAGTCACGGCTCTCCAGAGAACATCTTTCGGAACATTCTGAGTCTTGTGCATAGCAAATGGCTGTCTGTGGGCTGGGACACCTTTTCCAAGATTGCCGTGTCCTCTGAGAAACCTCACAAAGAACAGCAGCTGTGAGCTCACCCTGTTTAGGCAGGAGGGGTTGATGAATTAAAGCAATAAGGTTGTGTCACTGCATTCAGACTGAGAAGGTACTGAGAGAGGCTCTCTGGACAGCTGTGGCTTTGTGTCATGGTTGGCATACACACATATGTAAACAAGATGAATCTATATGTATATATACACGTGTATATACGGTGACGTTGACGATTAAAGATCATGGCTATGGGGTCGCCA
>NW_015388369.1:243978-269453 GCF_001527695.2 Protobothrops mucrosquamatus | reverse complement strand
TCAAGGAGCACTTAGGATATTTCAAGAAAGCAAAGAGATACACAATTTACAGTAAGCAGGCAAATATCTGCAAGAGGAATCCATACACGGTACCTTGGGAGCCGTTTTCAGAATTATTATTTTTTTCTTTCGGCTTGAGGATCTGACCCATTAGCTTTTTGCAAAAACAAGATTGATTAACAATAGGCCCGTTCATTCAAAGGACTGCCAAGTAAATAAAGCAGGTAGATTTCTTAGAAGTATAGAGTCGGCTTGGCATCAAGCTAGAAGCTGGGAGACCCTGAGTTCTACTCCTGCCTTAGGCACAAAGCCAACTGGGTGACCTTGGATCAGCCCCTCTCTGTAGGAAGCTGGTAATGGTAAACCACTTCTGAAATCTTGCCCAGAAAATTTCAAGGACTACTTCAAGCAGTTTCCAGAGTCAACCCTGATTCAAAGGCACAAAGACTAAAAGACTTCTTAAAAAACATCTAATTTTCTTCTATTTCTTGGGGAATCCTACCACGATACCCTAACAAGCTCTTCTATCATTGAACATGTTTTTGTTCAATTGATGCTTGACAAATTAGGATCCTTTTTCACGGATTATACTTTCAAACTTTTGCCTCCACTTCTGATATATCATGCAAGAAACATTTTGTCATAAAAATATGAGATCTGCTATTTTTTTTATACAAGTGTGAATAATAGCTTATTGTTCTAGCAAGGTAATATGCAAAAATCACAATAAATATGACAGAGTAGCAGGACTATGAAGTTGCATTAATGAGTTACCATATTGCAGACCTTGGGAGATTCAGAAATAACGCAGCCTCGGAAATATCTGAGGAAGCTTTATTTAAATCTCAGAGGGTAGGGAGTACAGATCTAAAGAGAAGACAAATCTGCTTACAATTCCTTAGGAAAAGATGTTCCACAGAATTAATGTTAAAAGAATTTAATCAGAGAATTTAACCTTAGCTTGTCAGCATTATAGAAGCTACTGTTTTGGTTCAGACTAAACTCAATAATCGTATTTTAAATACCCGTTAAATAAGGTTAGTGGTTTGCAAAAGTCTAATTCTCGTGATAAGCATGATTTCTTAATTTTTATTTTACTGCACAGCAAAGGCTTTAGCATCCGTCGTTATCAGCCGAGGAGCCTGGAGTCTGCAATCTTAACACATCTGGAAGGTGCCAGCTTGGGAAACAATGCATTACAGAATTTACTGGCACTGTTCGCAAAGGAAGACTAAACAGGGATCATTTCCCTAGTGAACAGAGCAACACAGACATCAAGGCAGGAGATCACAGGTGATTCTGTAAATCTTACTTTCTTCAGAGCTTGAAAATAGCAAGAGGTGCGATCCCAGTCATTGAGTTCTCCAAACCGTGGCCGGGTCCATAGCAGGTGGGCCTGACACACACACACTGGCCTATTGGTGTGCTCAGAAGTCTTCGATTCTTCATTTCTAAAACCGCAGGATTGAATATTATCAGCAAAATGCCCCTTAGATCACCCATCGGCTCTTACTTGAGCCAAAATTATGGAACCAAGGGATGTTTACGGGATGCTCGGAATTTCTGGACCGTTGTCCAATGTTTCCTAACAATCCCCCAGCTTTCAGAGATCAAGAAAGTAGCGATAGTAATAGCGCTTAGACTTATATACCGCTTCGCAGTGCTTTATAGCCCAGAGTCAGCATATTTGCCCCCAACAATCTGGGTCCTCATTTCACCGACCTCAGAAGGATGAAAGGCTGAGTCAACCTTGAGCCGGTCAGGATCGAACTCCAGGCAGTGGGCAGAATTAGCCCACAATACTGCATTCTAACCATTGTGCATCATGGATGGATGAAGAAAGGGCAATAGCAATAGCACTTAGACTTATATACCACTTCATAGTGCGGTTATAGCCCTAAGTGGTTTACAGAGTCAGACCCCCAACAATCTGAGTCCTCATTTTACCGACCTCGGAAGGATGGAAGGCTGAGTCAACCTTGAGCTGGTCAGGATCAAACTCCAGGCAGTGGGCAGAATTAGCCTGCAATACTGCATTTTAACCACAGCACCACCACGGCTCTGCGGTGTGTGTTAGCCTTCCCAGCCTCACACACTTAATTTGATCAACCGCTCCTCTTTCCATTTCCCATCTTGAGTTACCTGCTTTTCTGAAGCTTATACCACACAGAGTAATCATCGTGAAAAGCCGTCAAGTCCACGCTCTGGCCTTGGGACAAAGGTTCCTCATTTGGAAGGAAATAGACACACTGCATCCAATGGTCTCTCCACTGAAAACAAGGGCATAAAAGAGCAATTTGAAAAGCGGAGCAAATTAAGTGTTGATGACTTCCGCTATGTCGCGGAAGGCTTTCGCTGGGGAACTGAGCAAAACAAAAACAAAAACAAAAAAAACATGGACTCTTTCGATAACCTGTCATTGGCAAGACCACTGCTTAGCATTCATTTTCCTGTTGCCGTTCTCCATTTGCTACAGAGGTGTCGTTATGGCAGGTGTCACCCATAAGCACACACTGTGTGTGTTAGAAGAGATGTAAGGCCCTGTGAAATGTGTGTTTCTTGTCCCTGGGTGGAAACACCAGCCTCATTCCAGCGCTCAAGTGCTGCTGCAGAGGTGTGTTTCCAGGACCCTGATAATGTTGTAAATATTGTTTAATTGCAGCAATCCAGAGCATGCCAACCTCGCCAGATCAGGTTAGCCAGGCAGATACTAAGGGAGACAGGTGATCCTGTGAGGAACTGGGCCCCAAGTCATGTAGGGGTTTATAGAGGGCAACCCAGCACCTTGAATTGTGCCCAGAAGCAAACTGGCAACCAGTGCAAAGCAGAGCTGTCAGATGCCCATCACTGCCCACCTGACTGAATTCTGCACCAGTTGAAGCTTCTGGGTGTTTTTCAAGGCAGCTCCACGTCGAGGGCAATACACAAGCTGGGAGATGACCAGGGCATTCATTACCTTTTGAAGGCCTCCCATTCCAGAAAACTGGCACATCAGGTAGAGCCGTGCAAAGGTCTTCCTAACCATAGCTGCCAGTTGCTCATCAAGCAGGAGCTGGGAGATCCCCAAAGTGCAACCCCATCTAAGGTCAAAGATAGAGTATCTCCGGATCTGGGCAGTTCGAACAAGCACAGCCGCTCGGCGTTGGTAGGACTGAGTCAGAGTTGGTCGCTCCCCATCCATATCCGCCCAACCCCCAGGCACTGGGACAGAAGCTCAACGACCTCACCTGGTCGGTCCAGAGTTGAAGGATGTAATTGGGTTTCATCAGCATGTCGATAATACCACAAACCCAAACTGGCAGATGACCCGACTCGCTGGTTTCATGCATCATCTTATCTTTATACCATGAAATTCTTGGTAAGGCAATGAACTGTGTAAAAGCTTACCGGGTTCTCTTCAAAAGGGCTTTGTACCCAATATGGAGCCAAGGAGCATTTTATGGACCCAGCAGGGTCCATGTCAATCTCCCACCAGGAGAGGACCACTTGGGCTTTGCCAGACTTGATGGGTTTCAGCTTCACGGTGTAGGAGGCAGAAGCTCTGCTGACCGGCTTACTGAAATCTATACTGTGGAAAGCAGTGAACTGACATCAGCTCCTTTTAAATGGCAGCTTTTCCCCTGAGTCAGGGGTAGGCAACCTTGGCTCTTTTATGACTCGTGGACTTCAACTCCCAGAATTCCTGAGCCAGCACAGCTGGCTCAGGAATTCTGGGAGTTGAAGTCCACGAGTCATAAAAGAGCCAAGGTTGCCTACCCCTGCCCTGGGTGATTAAACGTTAAGCAGCATTTGTTCATTATGTTAGCAGACACACAAAATCAGCTCACAAGATATATACAAGATATTGTATATCCTCTACTTACAACAGTTCATTTAGTGACTGTTCAAAGTTACCGCAGCCCTGAAAAAGGCGACTTATGACCCTTTTTCACGCTTATGACCGTTGCAGCATCCCCAGGGTCGTGGGATTTACATTTGGATGCTTCACGACCGGTCCACATTTATGACGGTCGCGGTGCCCTGAGATCCTGTGATCTCTTTTTTGCAACCTTCTTTTTTATATATATAAATATTTTATTAGATTTTATAAGGGGTGGGGAATAGGAATGGGATAGGGGTGGGAAGAAATACAATGGTGGGGTTGTCCCCCACAAAAAATTCACCGCTTTAGCAAGCAGACTATCGTCCGGGTACAAATATTGAATAACAATAATTAACATAATGCTAAACAATTATAATCAATAATAGTAAGAATAATCATAAAAATAAAGCTTAATCGATAAATATCATTCATCCTATTAAATTTCACAATCCTTTCTCGCTGTAGCGTGATGCTAACCATTGATAAAAAAATTTCCCATGTTTTAAAATAAACTAAATCTCCCTTCTCTTTAATCTCTAAAGTTAGTCTATCCATTTCTGCACATTCTAGGATTTTCATGATGATAATCTGGTCCGCTGGTAAGTTTTCATTTTTTTCCAAAATTGGGCAAATACAATTCTCGCAGCTGTCAATACATGCAATATTAAATATTCATTCTCTTTTCCATAATTAAGTCCTAATATTCCTAACAAAAATAGCTCTGGCTTAAATTCCATCTGTATTTTAGTCATCTTTTCTAGCCATATATGGATCTTGAACCGACATTTCTTTGCATTAGGACATATCCACCAGATGTGATAATAGGTACCTGCCTTTTGTTTACATTTCCAACAGATATTCAATACATTTTTAAACGTTTTCGCTAATCTAACTGGTGATCTTTTTGCAACTTTCTTCCATGGGGAAGCCATAGTTACTTAACAACCCTGTTATTAGTTTCACCACTGCAGCAATTCACTTACAAACGTAGCAAGGAAAGTCGTAAAACGGGGGAAAGCTCGCTTAACGAATTTCTCACCGAGCAACATACATTTTGGGTTCAATTGCGGTCGTAACCCGAGGACTACCTGTGTAAGGAAAAATACACACATCCCTAAAAACAGACCCCACAGGACAGCACTCACCTGAACATAGTGAGAACTTCACTGAGTGGCACAAAGTCCCGCCAGGGCATCTGATTCAGCTGGATGTCGCAGACCGATGGCGCACCGGGGCAAACGTCCATTTCTGGTGGGAGGACAATGGTCTTCTGGCCACTTTCCGCTTGGATAGGAATGGGAGACAGCTTGTTCCATGACCACATGCGTTTCGACTCCACCACTTGGGCGTACACCGTGGCTCTGTGAGGCACTGCCTCACATCCCTCCTTTAAGGACGAATAGGAAAGAAATCAAATAAAGTTCATACGCTTTGGGAGAAAAGGCAGCAGTGACACGAACGGCTATCCTAAAAATAACAACTAGGCAGAAAACTGACTTTCAGGGATTTCAGAATCAGGTCTAGCCCAGGGGTAGGCAACCTTGGCTCTTTTATGACTCTTGGACTTCAACTCCCAGAATTCCTGAGCCAGCCATGCTGAGGGGAAAGGGAGAGGTTTCCAAGCTGAGCCATGCTGGCTCAGGAATTCTGGGAGTTGAAGTCCACGAGTCATAAAAGAGCCTGTCTGTCTTTCTACCCACCACAGAACACAGGTGAATGTATCTTCTCTGGTCTGGTTCATTCCTCACCTGTACAAGATGCTTGTGAGCGTGCTCGTAAGATGGCAAGGCCCCTTCCCCAATTAGCTCGGTGTCAAACAGCTCTGTTATCAGGATGTTCGCACGAGATTCCATGTCTCCGTCTGGAAAACATAAGACAAAACTGGCATCAACAAGTGACTCTGGAATTTTGCTTGGAAGACTCCCAAACAAACTTGTTTTTAGGCTTTTCTACTAAATTTGTTTGATCTCAAAGCATACAGGTAGTCCTCGACTTACAGCCTATATGCAGCAGAAGGCCCAGGAAAAAAAAGATGCAACTTTAGCAATTAGCAACTGGCAATCAGAGAGAGAGAAAAAATAAAATATTTCTTAGGTATGGCATTCCACTGAAGTACACAGTGCCAACACAGCAATCTTATTAGTGCTAGGATGATATATATATATATATATATATTTTCTCCCTGAACATTTTGTTTAAGTAGTCCTCTAAATTAATTGCATTTTTAAAAAATATTTTCTTGGACTGTAGTTTGGCTTTGTATAATTACATTCTGCTTTATGCACACCCTCTCTTTTTAAAAAGAGAACAAGTAGTCCTTGACTTACAACCATGGATTGAGTGACCGTTCAAAGTTACAGCACAGAAAAAAAGTGACTTATGACCATTTTTCACTCTTGTGACCGTTGCAGCATCCCCATGGTGACATGATCAAAGTTCAGATGCTTGACAACTGATTCGTACATATGACGGTCACAGTGTCCCGGGGATCTTTTTGCGATCTTCTGACAAGCACGTCAATGGGGAAGCCAAATTTACTTAACAGCCGCATTACGATCCTAACTGCAGTGACTCACTTAACATTTGTGGAGAGAACGGTTGTAAAATGGGGCAAAAACTCACTCATCAACTGTCTTACTTAGCAATGAAAATGTTGGGCTCCGTTGTGGTTGTGAGTGGAGGAATATCAATACACACAAAAAAAATATTCTGCTCTCTGTAAATCAAGACACGGAATCCCCAGTAACTTTACCTGATCCCACGGTGACTTCGGTCGAATGCTTGTTAATTATCTTTATTTTGTCCCCAAAGCCATTCTTTTCCACTATCTTCATAGCTGTGAGGGCCATTGGCTTAAAGACCTGCAGTATAACAATCCTTGCTATTTATACAATGTATTGCAACGGTTCGAGACGCTATTTATTTAAATCTGTCAAGGCCGCCCGCTCCAGTACTCTGGGCATCCATAATGCATTTCAACATGCCATTTGTATTACCTCATTCATTTTAAAAAGCTTTCCAGCAGGGCTGTGGAGTCGGAGTCGGAGGAAATTTTGAGTACCTGGAGTCGGAGTCAGAGTCGGCAAACAATGCACTGACTCCGACTCCGGTTCATATAGATAAGCTTTGTTTTTGTTCTAAAACAACCAAATAATGTGGTTTGTATTTTTGAACTGGTAAAGTTCCTGTTCCTGATGTTTATGCCTGCTGCTACTATCCAGCCACTTGATTAATTAAATTAATAAAAAAAAATTAATAAAACTTTGTTGTTTTCATTGTGTTTGCCTTTTGCTTAAACTGTTCAATACAGTAGACTGTTGGCTTCCCAGCCAGTAGTCCTGTGGTAATGACATGTATGTTGCCTTTCTTTCCTTCAAGGAATGTATAAAATACATTCGCATATTAATACAGAGGAGTCGTAGTCGGAAGTACAAAAAACTGAGGAGTCGGAGTCGGAACATTTATCTACCGACTCCACAGCCCTGCTTTCCAGTGCGGAGCTGTCATTTGGAGTGGAATGTCTAGGACAAAAAGTGAGGGCTGGAGGAAGCACCTTTTGTCACGTAAATCCCTGAGTTTTTTGAGACAGTGAAGAGATTTTGCTGCTTGCCCTCCTGTGGATTTTAAAAGTCCACCACTCTAACGCAGGGTCTCCGAACTTGGCAACTTTTAAGACTTGTGGACTTCAACTCCTGGAATTCCCCAGCCAGCAGAGCAGAACTGGCTAGGGATTTCTGGGAGTTGGAAGTCCACAAGCCTTAAAGTTGAAAGTTTGGAGACCCTTGCTCTAATGGACTTGGCTTTTCGTTTCTAGCTTCCGAGCTTCATTTCAGCCTTTTCTCATTCCTGGTTCAGACTAAAACTCCCAGATTTTCCCCAGACCACTAAAGACCAAGCTAGATGAGGATTTGAGAGGTCCAATATATCTGGAGGGCATCCAGTTGGAAAAGGCTGAGTTGGATGAACAGGAAGTTGCTTCTCTGGGCCCAAAACTTAGATGTCTTACAGTATTTTTACTTCTCTCGTTCTTGTGGAATGCAAAGAGGAAGGAGATACTGGGGAAGCTCCATTTGAATGGTTGGTCCTAAAGAAATTCTATAATCTTTTATATTCCTTATTAGAGAGAAACCTTCATTGAGCAGAACAATATCTAGGCGAGTGTCCGGTTTTAAGAACATCTTACAAATTCACTGCTCAGACTGGAGCCAGAATCTTCTTTGATACAGTTTGATGCCACATTAACAAGAAATCATTCTACTTATTCTTTTTTTTTTTTTTTACATTGGAGAAGGTTGCCCACTTACTCCTCTTTGTCAACTTGCAAAAGCTGGATTAATTTTTTTGCATTGACCTGGCCAGTCAAAACAAGGCAAATTACGACTACTTAGCAAAAGTGTTTTGACTTTGTATTCTCAAGGCCACAAAGCTTCTGTTTATATTAAAGTATGCATCTAATTAATGAATGACAAAATAAAATGCTTGTCGCATTCCAAGCTGTCAAGAATGCTTCCTTTCCTGCCAAAATGAAAATGTGAAACTCAAAGTCGAGGAAAAGTACAGATAGCTACAGATCCCTGTGGGCCAAGAAATCTTTCATTAGTCAATGGCTTAATACAAAAGCTAGCCCAACCTGACTTTGTCCCTATCTCCTCAAAACACAAAAATTCCTACCTATAATCAGAGCCTTATTATTATTTCAGCGTCATCAAAACACAGAGGTTTTCTTGGAAGCCAGCCAAGCATTAACTAAGTGTATGCATGCTAATAAGCAGACTCTAAAGTGGGAAAACAAATTGCACAGTTTCAGGCATCTGTGGACGAATCCACTTTTTGAACCCCTAGGGTTTCTTTTTTTTTACACAAAGGAGGAAGAAGTTGATGTTTCACAACTATCATAACGTTTGCAATCCATTCTGTTGGATGCAAATACAGTTTTCTTATATGTAGAAATGTGTCTTTGTTAACTACGAGACAAAGCAATTGCTGGATAGGAGATTCAACTAAATACCAGCAATTATCAGCTGGAAAAACAGAGGGTCTAAGATATTGACGTTCACAGACAAGAAGTCTTATTTAGATATTCCTTTACCCTATTGTGCAAAATTCAGCACAAAAACTTTGGCATGGATTTTGTAGGGGGGAAAAATGTGTACACCTTTGGATAAAGATTGCTCGAGAAAATATTGGGAGAGGAGATAAAGTGCTCCCTATTTTAACCCCTCTATCTCCTTAGTTAAGGGAGTTAATCTCCTTAACTAGTTAAACCTCCTGATTAAAATGGATCCTTGTGTGATGTCTGCCCTCTGGGCAATGATAAAGAATGCAAGTTAGATGAAGTGCTTAAATCAACTCTTCAAATCAAAAACAGAATCACGGAAGCTATGTTAAAATAGGAACAGTAAGCAAAACAGAATGAGGTCTCCGAAAGCCTGGGGCTTAGGCATCCAATGGAACCATCAGATCATTATTTTTTTAAAAAGGAGTTATGAGTAGAAAATAATATTTAACATTTAAATGTAACCCAATAAAAACAAGCTGAATTTTTATCCTGGTCCCACTCACTACTTTTCAACATAATCCCCAGCCTAATGTTTAATTGTGGCCTTGGACACAGGGGAAAAAAATTGTGCATCCATGTATTAAAATATCAGTTGGGTGTACTGGATGTACTAAAAAGACTGCAGTGACAGAATACCAAGGAAACTAGACTCTATAGCAGCTTTCGTTATCCCACCTATTTTTTTTATATCCTGATTAGCAAGACTCCTGAACTTAGGCACAGTAGGGCTTTGTCATTTACTACAAACGCTTTCCAACATTTTCTTCTCTTTATTGTTTGCAAGAGTAACGTATTTGATGCATCACATTTTTCAGACCGGTATGTGATTACCTTTCTTCAAGAGTAGGTATACAGGTACAGCAGAACAGTCTGCCTTTCAAATTTGAAAATCAATGCATATCCAAAGTGAGACGGCTCTAGTCCAGGACCGCAAGAAAATCAATTAAACGCTGGGATTCACGAAGAATGCTCTGGAAAGCAGAGCATTCATAAAGCATTGTCAGGACCTTGGAGAGCTCACTAGAGGAAGTTACAGATTGGGTAGTCTCCCAATAAAAAAAGGCAGCTCAGCATTTTTGGGATCAATGGGGTTTTTTTAGAAGGCTGGCAGGAACAGTAGATGCGTTTAGCTTAGTTCTTTCCTGCTACATTATCTATTTATTCATATATTCACACATACATAGGTACTACAGTTGGGACTAGAAAAATGTCATTAAATCGAGGAGTACCTGTATAGGAGGGTCATCTTCTGAGTAGTTCAAATCAAGACCTCGACTTGATGACTATCAATTAACAGGAAGGCTATAATCTGAGGCTTGAATGGCAAAAAGAGAGGATGCTGATGGCCTCTTTTGAACGAGAGTTTAATTCTGAGTTCAACACACTCAGAATCTGCAGGGTTTTGCTCAACATGTATCCCTAGAAACATGGCAAAGGATTCTCAAGCACTATGCTGGCAACAATAAAGCAAGGATGTAAACCCTGTTAACAGTCATGCTACGAGAAACACTCAAGAATATGTGGGATGGGCAGAGAAAAGAACTTAGCTTAATATGGAACGTGGCAGAACAAACGACGTTTGTTTCATTCACGTAGTCGAGAACTGACTCCTGCTCAATTGATCCGCGTGGGTTACTCACAGACAAGGGAGAAGGATGCTCACCTCAACCCCATAGCAGAAGTCAGCCCCTGCTGTCACTGCCATCATGGACAGGAGGCCAGTGCCAGTCCCAATGTCCAGGACAATGGCTTTTTCCCCTCTCTCTTTCACTCTGCCAACTGCAGCACGAATACCTTGAAAATACTTGACATTCTGTTAAAAGAAAGAAGGATCCATTATTCCAGTGTGTTCCTACGATGGGTCTGGGATCTGTGAGCATTTGCAAAACAATGGATTAAAAGGTAAACTTTCTGAAAGATGCTCATTATGATTCCAGATGTGGCTATATCAGGCCTATGGTACAAAAACTAGCTCAAAAAATCTGAAATTCAAAGTTTCCAATAATTGTACACAGACACCTGAAAATAAGAAGTCAATCCACCCCCACCCCCAAATACTTATTACTTTTTTCATTAGAAATTATCAATGTAATTTAGACAATTTGTTTGTTTTTTTTGCCTCACAATTGGAGTGTGGAAATTCATGGAACTACATAAGAAATGTCAACATTTTTTAAAAAAAATATAGGTAAAACAAATAAATAACTTACTCGGTCCTTGTCATTCAACATATCTGCATAGCAGGACCTGTAAATAAGATAACCTTTATTGTTATTTTTTTACTGTGGGCACAACGGCACACATCAAAAATGAAATTTAGTTGCCCGCTCTCAAAGTGAAACACATACATGACACACACCTAAACATACTATGTACAACATATGTATAGACCCACCCCCCTACATATACATAGCAAATAAAATAAAATTCAGTTTTCAGCTCAAACACAGTACAGATTCAGAGAGCTATCAAGGAGCGGCAATATTATCAGAAAAGAGCTAAATAAATGACAGAACGAACAATTTCTGTTATGGCATATTACCAAATACGCAAGCACAATGACTGCACTACTACTTATAAAATGACAGGGGAAAATGTCGCATTTATGCACAGAACCCTCTGAAATAATGCACAGGAAATGGGACTCGTGCACAAAAATGGATTGGATCAAAATCAAGAGTGGGAGAGGATGTATCCTTAGATAACCCGATTCAGAGCTCTAGGAGGCCTCAACCAGCACCCTGAATTGCACCTAGAAGAAAATGACCCATAGTCTCAAAACAGGGGGTCAGCCACTATTATCCAGATGTACACATCATTGTCTAGACCACCCCAATTTGCATGAAGTGTAATTTCTGAATGCTTTTCAAGAGCAGTGCACGTAGACCCACGGGTCTTCTAACTTGGCAAGTTTAAGACTTGTGGACTTCAACTCCCAGAATTCCTCAGCCAGCCCTGTCAAATCTGTCTCTCCAAAAGTTGTCAAGAAGTTCAAACAAAAAGGTTTCTATGCTGTATCCTGGCCTGAAACAAAGCTGCCACTGTGCTATGTTGAATTATATACTAACATTATGTTTAAATATATATGTATATATACATATCCCAACAGACCTTGCTATTTCCTGGTGGTAATCATAATTCTCGTCTTCCTCTAACCACTCCATGGCTCCAGTAGTCGGATTGGCTCTTCCACAGAAAACCTTCATGACCCTCTGTTTTATTTTGTTATTTGTGAGTACAGTTCTTTTTAACCCAGTTCCTATCTTTGGATACATACACTAAAACCTATTGCAACAAAAAAGAAATTGCAGTTTAGGAAATGATGTGTACAACCAAAATGTGCCATTGTCACGTCAAAACAAAGCTTTGTGGTCTTCTGGGATGGGATTTACCCCAAGAACTGAAAAGAATGACCTAGCAGCTACATTTATACGCGTATATGGTGGGGCTGCCCTTTACAGGTAGTCCTTGACTTACAACCATTTGTTTAGTGACCGTCTTAAACCTATGAAATGCGCGGCTAGGTCAATTTCATAAATGAATCAAAAAGAAAACAAAACTTGGATCAATTTGATTATCCGGCAGAAATCCCCTCCCCTGAAATATTTGTTTATTTAATAATCTTGTTAAATAGGAATGGGAAAGCTTATAAACTATTGGTAGACCCACTATGTGAAGGGCTGGAGAATTTATTGGGTTTTGGTTGTTTTTTTCCAGCAACCAGCCGGGGTAGATTCTATATGTTTAATATTAAATTTATT
The DNA here is from genome assembly GCF_001527695.2 of Protobothrops mucrosquamatus. Classification (NCBI taxonomy): domain Eukaryota; kingdom Metazoa; phylum Chordata; class Lepidosauria; order Squamata; family Viperidae; genus Protobothrops; species Protobothrops mucrosquamatus. The sequence continues at coordinate 256,771 of NW_015388369.1, read as the reverse complement.
TGATCCTTGGGTCGATTTTTTTTTCCTTTTCTGTACACCAATCTTTTTTTCCCTTTTTTGTTGTTAGTGCTGGATGTCTTGTTTTGTTTTTTTGTTTTCTGCTTTGTATTTTATTTTTGTGGATAAAACGAAATAAATATTAGAAAGAAGAAAGAAAATCAAACTTTACAGATTCAGCAGAGTTTCATTTAAGCTTGTTTTGAGGGTGAGGAATTCTGCCCGTGCCCATACGCCCGGCTTTTCTGGACGACTGTTTTCCTCTTGGGTCACGGAATGAACTCCGCACATGCTCAGAGGCACGGGGGGCGGCAAAATGGGGAAGGCGAACCGAGCTGCCTTCTCGTCCCCTGGTGAGCCAAAGCGCTTAACTACCCTGCCCGGGGTGTGAGTGGGGTGAGGGGGAGACATTTCCCACGGGAGCCCCCACCCGACCGACCCACGAGCTCAACCGCCCGCGTTTCACTCACCGGGCGCCGCCATCTTCCCGCCATGCAACGCGCGGAGCTGCCGCCTGGCTGGGAAACCAGCCGGAGATTGGTGGGACCAAAGAGGTATCACAACACACCCCGCGTCATCACACTTCCGGTTAGAGGTGGACATCCGTCCAGGCGGGTCAAGAGGGGCGGAAATCGTGGCACGGTTGCTGATGCTCTGGGAGGGAGGATGATTGTCAGCATCCTTTCAAGTACAGAGAATTAGCAATGGATTAAAGTCGAAGATAAAGTTCAGGAGCCCCAATCTGGTGCAAAGAATAACAGGGAGCTTGGAGGTCATCTAGTCCAACCCCCCTGTACCGTTTCAGATAAATGGCTGTCCAGTCTCTTCTTAAAAACGTCCAGTGGCATCCACAACTTCTGGACGCAAGTCGTTCCACTGATTAATTGTTCTAACTGTCTCTTTAGTTCTAGGTTGCTTCTCTCCTTGATTAGTTTCCATCCGTTGCTTCTTGTCCTGCCTTCAGGCGCTTTGGAGAATAGCTTGACTCCCTCTTCTTTGTGGCAGCCCCCAAGAGTTCTCATTGCCTTCTTCTGGCATGCTTTTCAGCTTTTCCTTCTAGAGCTGTATGCAACGAAATTTCATTTTGATGTATGCTGATTGGTGTACATTCAAAGTGACAATAAAGTTGTTGTTGTTGTCTTTAGCACTGTGATTTTCTGGCGATCTCTCTTCTACTAACTAGGACTGACCCTGCTTGGCTTCCCAGTAAAGACTAAGCGGGTTGTTTTTGTTTCTTCCTAAATGACTGATAGCCTTATTCTTTTTTATCTTCTTGCTAACTGCACCGAGGTTCTTCCGAAAGAAGGGCAAAGCCGCACCATTCAAATTCATAATACATCAAACTGTTGTTCCCTGGAAGAACCGGACATCGAGGTAGGGAATCATTTAGACCTCAGTCCCTCGAGGAAGCGGCGATAGCGTCATCAGACCGGGCGGCGATTTACGTCATTGGGAGTAAGCCGCCAATCTGCGGAGGGACTGGCCGGCACGGCAAGCGGAGCGGGGAAAGTTCCCATAGTCCCTTGCGCGTAGAGCGGCCTGGTCTGGTTGCCATGGAGACCGGCGCCGTGCTGCGCGTGAAGAGAAAGCGCGGAGGCCCTTTGCCGGCCGAAGCGCTGGTCCTTGCCTGCAAACGCTTCCGCCTTGAGGCTGGGGCCGCCGCCGAGGCCTCCTCCTCCTCCGCCGCCGCCTCTTCGCCCGGAGAAGGTGAGGTGGAAAAGACGCTCTTCAAGTTGGTAGCCACCGTAAACTCGGAGGTGAGGCCTCGCGTGTTTTGGCTGGGGACGTTAACAAAGAGATTAAATGTCTATTTAATCATCGTTAATTAATATGTCAGCTGCTTAAGCGCAGCGGAGTGGGGCATTCTGGGAGTTGAAGTCCACAAGCCTTAAAGTCGTCATGCTGGCTGGGGAATTCTGGGAGTTGAAGTCCAACACTGATCTAAATAAAGGTCGTTCTTGACTTACAACAACAATTCATTTAGTGACCACTCAGAGTTACAACGGCAGTGAAAAAAAGTGACTTATGACCATTTTTCACTCTCATGACCTGTTGTAGCATCCCCACAGTCACGTGATTTACATTCAGATGTTTGACAACTGGCTCATATTTATGACGGTTGCGGTGTCTCCCGGGGTCACGTGATCCCCTTTTGCAACCTTCTGACAAGCAAAGTCAATGGGGATTCACTTAACAACGGTGTTACTAATGTAACAACGGCGGTGATTCGCTTAGCAAATGTGGCAAGAAAAGTCCTAAAATGGGGCAAAACTCACTTAACTGACGTCTCACTGAGCAACATGAATTTGGCATTCAGTTTGTGGTCGTAAGTCGAGGACTACCTTCATTACTAAATTTTTTTATTCTTGTAACGTTTCACTGGGCAAAATATAGTGTACTTTAAACATTAAATATTTAAACATTTTTTTTTCTACAATTAAGTATGAAAAGGCTAATTTGGAGGAAAGGATTTAATAATTTAGAAACCTTATATTAACAGGGTTGATGTTGTATGTATGATTCCATATACAGTGTGTGTGTGTGTGTGTGTGTGTGTGTGTGTAAGTAGGTAGATAGATGATGGATGGATGGATGGAGAAATGGATGGAGAGATGGAGAGTTAACAGGATGAGATATTGGAGAAGGTTCCAAATACACCCATTTTGCACTCTCCGGAATTATGAGTCAAGATTTAATATGTTTATCTTGAATAGCTGTCTTTTTCTATTGGAAAACCCTAAAGGGGTGAGAGAAGAGATTATGCCGAGTGGGCAATTCTGGGGGTTGAAGTCCACGCACCTAAAAATTGCCAAGGTTGAGAGACATTGCTCTAATCCAAGGCGCTAACTGAACTTCTTGAAATTGTCTTTAGGCCGAACCTGTTGACAAATACATACGGGAAGCTTTTACCCAACAGAAAGGAGGCCAGATCCTGCGACCTGCTCTAGGGAGTGCTAAAAGAATAATCCAGGATCTCCGTTCTTCAAAGCAAGCCAAAAGGCAGGAAAGCCGATACCGCTTAATCACTAGCCTCCGTCCAAATCTCAGTGATGGGGAAAATGCCGTTCTCGGAGCAAACGAGAAAGAATCCGATGAAAAGAAACCATCTTCCATATCTGAGAAAGACAAAAACAACAGCAGCTCAGGCTTTCAGTTCTTTGATATTATACAGGAGGAGGATGTGGAAAATGATACACCTGCTGCCCCTTTACAGGTTAGTACTAAGTCCTGGACCAGCAGAAGTCTGCATTAAAGTGGGATAAGCCATTGATGCAAAGACAGTGACAAGATCCCAATTACAAGCCGACCCATAATGTATCTTAGGTTTAGAATAATGTTTTTTTCAACAGGATCTCTCAGTCTTATACAGTCTGTCTCATAATCTTAGATTGCTTATGGAGTTCATTTGTGAGTCCTGCTGTAAATGCATTGGACATTATTATGTGGTCACACCTGTTTTTAACTGCAGGATTCATATCCTGGAATATTTGCCATAAGAATTGAAGCCAATTTCCTCACTATGGTCCAGGATGGGACTCAAAACATACTCCTTCATAACAGTCTTTTTAATGGTTTTCATTGCATCAACATTTTAAAAAAAATAAAAATGATTTAAACAGAAACGAAGAATAATTGCAGAAATTTAAAATATGGTGTGAAATATTTCAGTAGCAATTAGCAGTTGGGGAAAAAAGGAAGGAAAAGGAGGATATTTTATTTTTTCCTTACCATTTTTGTTTTATTTTGCCTTTATCACTAAATCAAATCTCATCTTTAACATTTTTTACTTTTGTGATAGCGATAATATTAATTATAAATAAAAATATAAATGTGTTAAGGATTCCATTGTTTTATATGTATATACTGTATGTATGCATGTATTTATGTATTCTATTCCTTTTTATTCCTTTAATTAAAAATATGTTTAATGTGTTAATAATCTTTTAAGTGTTGCTTTGTGTTCTATTGTTTTAGCTGCATGTTTATAAGCTGTCCTGAGCTGTTAAGGGGGTGGCTATTATACAAATATTATTAATGAATAATGTGGTTTGTTTGGTTTGGGCTCCATTGTGAATCCAGCTATTACAAAACTCACAGATAATATTTCCAGTAATTGATCAATGAAAGAAGTTGCCATAAGTTGCCCACGTTTCCAGGCATGCCTAGGTCAAACTTTATGGTTTAAAAGCAAGTTCTAAGAATAGCAAGAATAACCCAGAACAAAGTGCAGTGTGTGAACCAGGCATCAATTGTGTTGCAACAGTCTGCTGCACTTTGAGTTCAGATAGCCGTGGGCTAAAATACCTTTTGATGTTATACCACCTTTATGGTGTGCAGCACTCCTCCAGCCACAACAGCCTCTTCATCCACTTGAAAAGCAAATAAGGGACAGTTCCACATTATCTAGAGAACATCAACAGGGAAAACCCGGCTAAAATTTTGCAGTGTCTGTCGGTGCAATGTCCTCAAGCTGTTATAATTGTGACATTAATGCAGATGTCGTCCACGAACCCTGGTATTTGAACTTTCTAAACCATTAAGTTGGACCCTAATAGGTCTGGTAATTTGGACAAGATATGGCAACTTTTCATTGACCAGTTACTCAAAATATTATCTCTGTGTTCTGGGTTTTTTTTAAAGTACATTTTACCGAGCTTCTGGTGTTATTAAAAGATCAAATACTGTAGTGAGTGGACACCTGATAGTTGGTCCTTAAAATTATATATTTCTAGCCTCACGTACCACTAAATAATAGCAGTCAAATAGAGTGCAGAAGTTTTATAAAAAGGCTTCTTGGCAAGTTCATATTTGGACATGACAAAAATATAATAAACGTGAGACCAAAAGATCAAGTAATACAAGGATTGCAGCTTTTGGCACCACAGGTTTTTTTTTCCTCCCACTTCTTCTGAATTACAAACTGTACCTACATTGGCATTAAAACTAACATTAAAAATGAAGCGTTGTGTTCTCGTGGGTCCTTTTATCAAAATTGGTTTCACTTAACACAAAATGGTAAAAAGTCTTGTAACTTTTTGTTAAGAGATTCAGTAACAAGAAAGAAACTGTGTTGCCCAATTACTGCTCCATAAAATATTTGCTCACAAAAGGGAAAGAAATTGTTTATTTTTAATGTTACCTTTTTTTCCAACTTAGTTTTAAGTCAAGGAATATAGTGTACTTCAAACATTAAATATTTAAACATTTTTTTTCTGCAATTAAGTATGAAAAGGCTAATTTGGAGGAAAGGATTTAATAATTTAGAAAGCTTAATATTAACAGGGTTGATGTTGCATGTATGATTCCATATACAGTGTGTATGTGTGTGGAAGTAGGTAGATAGATGATGGATGGATGGATGGATGGATGGATGGATGGATGGATGGATGGATGGATGGATGGATGGAGAGTTAACAGGATGGGATATTGGATAAGGTATACATGCGGTTGTGGGTTGACCAAAAATAAAGACAGGATAACATTCTAATAAGTTCTCTCTTTTTTTTCAAAAAAAAAAAAAGTTCTTTATTGACTAAAAAAAATGTACATCTTAACAGAAACCACATCCGGATGTGATCCTTTGCAATGCTGTAGAGATGATTCGTGAACGTTTAACAGTATCTGACAACACTAAAGAGGCAGAGGGTTGCTTAAATCAAGAAGAATATGTCTATGATATCTACTGTACGGAAACAGCTGCTCCAGGGTGGATCGAGAACATTCTCTCCGTACAACCTTACACTCAAGAGTTTGACTTGGTAAGTAAATCAGAAATAGCATCTCCTAAGGCAGACATGTCAAACGCGTGACGTCGCGAGACGTATCGGAGCTTTTTCCCCATTGGCGGCAATGGGGCGGGCGCGGTTTCCTCGTGACATGTCCGGTCCATGGGCTGGCAATTTGACACCCCTGTCCTAAGGGATGTAAAATTTAGGGAGGCTTGTTTCTTTCCTCCTTGTAAAACATGCTGAATTTCATAACTTAGAAGTGATTCAACCTATAAAATAACAAGCAGCTCCTGTACCTCGTTGCCTTATAAGCTTAAATTGCAGGTTCTTCTCATTCAAATGCCTCTGCCCTCAAGATTATGGATGCTCATATATCTTGTTTTTGCTTCGGTGATCCATGATAGGTGCTTGTTGTGTATTGTTTCTCAATGACAAGTGACACTGTGTGTTGAAATGCAGGGGGATGAAGAGCAGTTCCCCGAGGAGATCTATGAAGATGAAGATGATGAGAATAATGAGAACAACTGGCGTAACGACTACCCAGATGAAAATGAATTCCTTGATGAAGATGAAGGTGGTACTTGATTGATAATCGTATTTGTATACAGGTAGTCCTTGACTTAGAACCATTGGTTTAGTGACAATTCAAAGTTACAGCTGCACTGGAAAAAAATCTCCTTGCTCTTAAAGCCACTGCAGCATCTCCAGCCATGTTGTCAAAATTTGGGCGCTTGCTAACCATCATGTATTTACAAAGGTTGCCGCATCCTAGTCGCGTGACCACCATTTGCAACCATCCCAGCCAGCTTCCGGCAAGGAAAGTGAATGGAGGGGAAGCTCCTTCATAACATGCCAGAAGCGGTAATGTCTGGCCCAGTTTTATCTCAGTGGTGCTTTAACCTAGGGCAGTGATGGCGAACCTTTTAGAGACTGAGTGCCGAAACTGCAACCCAAAACCCACTTATGCATCGTCGAGTGCCAGATGGGTGTGGCCCATTGGCTGAGCATGGCCCATTGTGTGGGCATGGCTGAGATGGTAATGGCAGACTGGGTGGGACTAAAAAGTTCAATCAATTCCAACTTTGCAAGATCTTTTTTTTTTCCCGGGAGAAGTTGAAATTGACTGATTGAATCTTTTTTTTTTTGTACATGGCGGCGGAGGCCTAAAGCGAAAAGGTTTTATAAAACCCAGCTGAAGACCTAGGACTGGGGCGACGGCGCACGTGCCCACAGAGAGGGCTCTGAGTGCCGCCTCTGGCACCCGTGCCATAGGTTCGCCACCACTGACCTAGGGGACAATCAGCAGGAAAAAAACGTGAATAATCCAATAAAACGTGTAAGGGTACAGGGTATTTGTCCCTTTCCCAGTTTTAGTTTCTGCCATTAGTCTCTCATTCCACGGAAAAGGAAAAACGATCCTTAAAATGAACGAAACAGTAATAAACTTATTTTTTTGTTTTGGAGCAAAGTGTAAGAAAAGGAGTTGAGATACCGTATTAAAAAGACGGCCATAAATAACCAGGAGAAAAAAAGACTTCCAAAATCATTCCAGACCATCATCAAATTTGCTTTTCTGTTTTCTTCTAGAATCAGAAAAAAACAGCGGGGATACCAGTGATGAAGATTGTGGACGTATCAGGCGATCGTGGGAGAAGTATGAATCTGAAGTCCTGCGGGAGTGTGAATATGACGGAATAAAGGAACTGGATTCTGAGTAGCTTGCAGGATCTTTCCTATTCACGAGACCCCGTGTTGTGATGCGGCCGTTAGAAATTGCGGCACCGCAACCCTCACTTGTCGTGCTGTTTTGGCCAGAGCATCTTCAAATCGAGAGAAAGCGGATTGCCTTTAGCGTACACAGTCTTCGAAAATGAAGTGATGCAAATGATATTGGCAGTTTTTTGGATCTCAGCCGTGGCGTTGTACAAGTAAAGCCTGACATTAAAAGACAAGATTTGCCATTGGGGGATGCCTGAGAGCTCCTTTTGACATTGAAGGCAGAGGTTTCCAGAAAAAAAAGTCTCCTAAAAAGATCATTTTTACTATAAGACTGGAAATGTTGTTACCTTATTGAAGCAAATTGTTTGTTTTTGCAAGCATTGTTGGATCACTGCCTGTAGATAGATCTATACTTGAAAATAATTGTTCGGATTGGAAGTCTCTGCACCTTAATATTCCTAGTTGCCACGTATAAATCGTTGATAAACTTGACATATAAAAACACTTAAGTTATCCTTTTATTGTTGTATACTTTTATTATTAAGATACCCGCCTTGACGCATCCCTTTACTTTTGGGTCCAGGTTAGTGATATTTGATCATTCTCACTTCTCTTTGCATCGTTTACAAACGTAGTAGTTAAAATATACAGAATTTGAAGTTTACCTGACCTTGTTTCCTCTGTGGAAATTCTGTGAAGAAAAATATTTTTAACCAGCCATTATTATTTAGCTGATGTTTTCCTGCATTCTTTAGCTGTTTATGGTGGTGCCCCATCACTGGAGGTTTGTTTGGAATGGTATAGGGTTTCCTGCTTGAGCAATAGGTTGGACTAGAAGACCTCCAAGGTCCCGTCCAACCCTATTATTCTATGTTCTATGAGTTTATCAAATTAGCCAATTAGTTTTGAGTGAAGTGCTTACAGTTCATAGATCGTCCATCCCCTTGACCTGGTCCTATAATAGGTGGGGAGGAAACGGAAAAGCAGCATTTGCCAACCTTCAATTACGTAAGGATTTTTTAAAAATATAAACAGTCAAGCAGAGTGTATTGACTATCTCCCTCCTTTCAACCTAATTGTGGGATCTTTGGTTGTTTTCTTGCAGACCTTTCATTACCCAACTAGGTAACATCATCAGTGCTAGCAGCGAGTGGGGTTGGCTCTCATTTTATATACTAGTAACTAGTGGCTTGTCCTGTCAGTGTTGGGGGGGAGCGGTCCATTGGGTTGTTGTTGATCTAATTCTAATGATCTAGAGCAGGGGTAGGCAACCTTGGCTCTTTTTATGACTCGTGGACTGCAACTCCCAGAATTCCTGAGCCAGCCATGCTGAGGGGAAAGGGAGAGGCTTCCAAGCTGAGCCACGCTGGCTCAGGAATTCTGGGAGTTGAAGTCCACATGTCATAAAAGAACCAAGGTTGCCTATCCCTGGACTAGACCTAGGGCCTGCTCCATTCCCCTGTGACACCCCTATGCTCCTTACTTGGGACTTCCACCACTTCTCACTTAACACACGTCTTGGAGTCACAACCGGGACTGCTGGGATTGTTGTCGCTAAGCTATGCAGTCATGTGACCTTGTAACCCAAGAACTAGCTATAACTATCATCTTTTCTTCAACAATGTAACTGCCATTTAGGCAGAAGCAAGGTAGAGAAGCTGATCTGTACCAGCCCCTACTTGGAAACTAAAAACGATGACTTTAGCGTTATAGAATTATGGGTCCAAACTTTACAATATCTCTCTGTACCTAATAGAATGGTACATGAACTCTTTGCAATTATTGGCTGCAGCTAAAGCAGTAGAGATACTCTACTACTCTCTTTCAGTTTGAGTTTGCCTTGGGTAACTTGGATACCATCTATGCAATTTTCTTACAGGACTGCTTAAATTAGCTTCCAAATAAGGTCACCTAGAAAATCGTTAGTATTAATGAAACACAAGTTGTCCCATCACAAACTGATTCGTATTCTCATTCTTTTATTTCCACATGGTGGAACTTTAATTTTTCCCTTTCAAAGTTCTTGTACATACAGGAACTACAGAATTTGCTGTTGTGACAACTACCGTAATTGACCTAGTCAAGAGATAAAACAGTTCAGTTCTCCTGTAAAATAAAACGCATTTTAACAGCAGAATGGAGTATAAAAACAATTCAGGGTCGAGTTTAAAATTTAATGCCACGCTGTTAAACTAAATAAAACATGCTTTAAGGGTTTATTGGCGACAATTCTATTGCACTATGAAACCGAAACCTAATTAAAAAGCACCAAGATAAATGGATGTAGTACATTTTCAAGACATTTTTGATCTAATGCGGTCGATTCAAATCACTTGATTTCCATAAAGACTGAGAAACAAAGCTTCTTCACAATGTTGCTTTCTGGGTTCTTCACCAATACAATAAATACCACACCTCGTTTCTAAACAGGTGGTCAGAGTGGATTATAACTGGATTCAAATCCCAAAGCAAATCCAATTCTTGATTGAATAAAAAAGGAATAATTACATGAACAGATCTATGTATTTCTTTTAACTCACTACCTTCCATTTATAATATTATGGACTTAAGAACACAGTACCAATGATTTTGACAATTAAGCTCTGGAAACGTAACACAGACTATACATAAAGTTAGGTATTTAAAAGTGAGCAAAACTCACAACTGATAAAGGAGCCTCTCCTAAACTGAAATCCATCGTGTGAGTACTTAACGTTTTTAATTCTTTTAGCACCCATCAGTTTACCAGATTGCATACATAAGAGAAGCAAAGGGACATTGCTACCATTTTGCCTCTTTGCCAGGTCTGTGCCTCTGGAAACAACAAAAAGCCACAGAAAGACGCAACATGACATACTTTAGAGTGTCTGTTTGGGAGGTAAACATAAGATGCATGTTCTGAATTGATGGTGCTTTTCCTAACAGGGCACAAGCAGCCTTTTTCCAATACAAATTCATTTATCAATATTGGTTTGCAGCTAATAAGGTGGAAATGTCGTCCCAGAAGGAGAAGAGATAAATGGACAATCAAGATATTGATAAGTGGACTGTTGGACTACATTGGGCCTGAATTGCTGTCCTTAATCTTTGCCTTGTTTATACTAAAAACAAGTATAACGAAGTGAGAAACTGCATTTGCCACAGAAAACAGCTTAACCGTTTTCTCCCTATATCACTTTATAGGAACTATTTTTTCCTACTTGCATTAAAGAAAGTGCCTTTAAAAAATGTGCATTTTTAACCCTATGAAATCAGTCATACAAGAAGACCTAAAACAGGGGGTCTTCAAACTTGGCCCTTTTATGACTTGTGGACTTCGACTCCCAGAATTCCTCAGCCAGGCACATGTGCCTGGCTGAGGAATTCTGGGAGTCGAAGTCCACAAGTCATAAAAGGGCCAAGTTTGAAGACCCCTGACCTAAAAGAAAGCTTTAATAGCTCCTCAGGCTAAGTCCAACTATTGTGCTACCAAATGGTTCTGTATAAAATCCTTAAAATAATAGAGAGATGAAGCAGCATGAATTTCACTTGTCCAATGCCCAAAGTTGAGAAAGCCAAATGAACAATTGCAGTGCTTATTATGCTCAACTGCTTAAAAATGTTGGCTTTGAAGTCCTAGATTTAATACCCTATTGCATTGATTCCAATTTGAGCTACTCAAAATACACTTCCATCTAAACCTCTACTTTGATCCCAGCGATAGAAGTCAAGAAGAGATGACCACCAGCTTCTGGACATCTTGAGGATACGTGCGTGAACGAAGGATAGAGTTAAACTACTTCTAAAGATCAGAAAGCAGATAACCTGTCAAGATTTAATGATTTAACAGCTATGTAAAGATGTAGTGTAAGGTGGTTGAGGCAATGAAAGGATGATGCAGATGCAGAATCTGTGTCTGTGTCCCTTTAAGAGTAAGCAGGGACTGTATCCCTTTAAGAGCCTGAGTATAAAAGGGATTTTTTTTTGCTGGAGTTTCTCTTCTCGTCCGTTTGATTGCTGTAGTTGTTGTATATTGGAGTTTGCTGAATTATCACCACATGTATATATCTTATTTCTAGTGTGTATTTGTAGATAGTGTAATATAAACCACCATTTATACAAACCACTGTTTACTGTATTTACTCCTGGGTTACCTCAGCGCAATAAAACTGCATGCTCTGACTTCTTCCTAGCATATTCAATCACTTGGGTGAAATAGCTGGTCACAATCAGTAGTGCAGGATTAAACAACTGATTGCTTGGTAGAGCCGATGAAGCTTTCTAATTGTAGTAAGTTGGATAAGATATTTTTTGTGACACTAATTGTCTAACGTCCATACAGTCTCATCTTCGGGCACTTTGATTAAAAGACCTTTGATTTTGCTGCTTAAAAACGTTGAATTAAAAACCGTGGTGAATTTATGCCTGAGAATCCTGATGAGTTTTCTCGTTTTTACAAAACTTAACAAGCAAAAGGCAACCAAATCATGTCAACCGGATAGAATCTCCAAATCCAGACAGAAAATTTGGACTGCGCTGAGATATCCAGACTCTCATCCGGGCAGCTGATTGACCGAGTCCTTTTCCCCTCTTTAATTAGATTTGCTTTCTCCTTTTTCTTCAACAGCATCCATTTCTGTCAGAACACAGTAGCAAAGTAACTGAGTGGATCGGGTGACAGCACCTGGAGGAGGAGGAGGAGATTTGAGAGTGAATCATCTAATTATGAAAGATTATTTCAAAATCGAGTGGCTTGCTAAACCAAGATTGACCTTGGAACCTCTTAGAACAGAGGATGGTTCTGTTTGTATGCATCTGCTGCAAATCCAATCACCCAGTTTAATCTTTCCATAAGATGTGGATGCTGTATTTTTCCCCCCTTTAGTAACAATGTCTGCTTATCTGTTGAGCAGATATTACAACAGCCAAACATTTAACTGCTTGCAAAAAGGACAGAATTTCTCTATAATCTACCACCAACACAAGTTCCCCTGAGATGAACATTATTGCTTCCTCGGCTGACAGACACTAAATTTAACAGTGGACGTGATCTTTCCGTCTGCACAAAAATCTGTGGACCCAACCATACTGTTTCTTGCTTTCTTCTCTTTGTCAAAATGCAGGGGATGTCTCCTGAAAGTCAAGGTCTAAACCTCCAACTTAACATCTCCAGGACTATTTAAATGCAGAGCATCTCATTCTAGTCAGATGAAAGTTTGGGAAACGGCCAGTTACGCTGGAAGGAGAGGTCAAGCCAGGAACTAGCTTGGAATTGTTACACAGCTGCAGGTGTAATACGCTTGATCTCCCCCAAGTTCCATGAAGGGATCTGATCATTCCCAGTGGTAGGTAAGAAGTCTGGGGAGATT
>NW_015388369.1:193950-243854 GCF_001527695.2 Protobothrops mucrosquamatus | reverse complement strand
TAGAAAGCAATAAAGTTGATTATAGAGCTGTTTCCGATTGGCTCTGACTGTTTGCACCTGACATAAATGGCAAATTTAAGCGGAGGACCTTTACTAATAAGTGTACATTTTCTTAAACCCAACCCATAACTACTCTTCTCCAAAGTTTTTCTGTTGTTATAGTTGCCTAAAAGATAGAAAACTAAAACATCTTTATTCACATTTACTACTAAAACAAAAATGAACCGCCATAAGGCATGGAATGGTATGGAAAGGATGGTACATGGAAAATCCCATCATTCAGTGCAGTTCACTAAGACCTTAATAAAAGCTAATCAGCAGGGGGTTGGAATAGAAGACCTCCAAGGTCCCTTCCAGCCAATTATTCTGGAAACGATCCTTACCTAAGATTTTGCTGACCAACGGTGGCCTTTTGGAAACAGGCAAGTAGACCCCCATGAAGTAGACTGGAATCCCAGAGAGTGCAATTCCAATGCCAATGAGAGAATTAACGGTGTCACTATAGAGTGGCACAACCACTAAAAAAATCGAGCACATACAGAAGACGATTGGGAAAAACAGGCTCAGCTGGAAAACAGAAAACACAGCACTGAATAAGGAGGAGGAAGTGTAAGAAGCCATGTTCCAATTTACAATATTTCCCCATAGTCATTAGAGGAAGTCCTCAACTTACTTTGAGTGCTTTGAAAGTCATTGAATTCAGTACTCGACGCATTCTAAGAGTAATAGCAATAGCATTTAGACTTATATACCACTTCATAGTGCTACACAGCCCTCTCGAAGCGGTTTACAGAGTCAGTATTTCGCCCCCAACAATCTGGCTCCTCGTTTGACCGACCTCGGAAGGATGGAAGGCTGAGTCAACCGTGAGCCAGTGAGAATCGAACTGCCAAACTGCTGGCAGCCGGCAGTCAGCAGAAGTAGCCTGCAGTACTGCACTCTAGCCACTGCGCCACCATGGATCATAATGTGCAAATTTTGTCCCAGTACTCGTTGTTTGTTTGGTATTCAATGCACAAACTGGAACTTGTCAGACTCGTTGCCCTTTCCAGTTTGGTTGGTACTCATCGTTTTTGTTTCTCCCAGAATCAATTAATGACGAGTACCGTGGTACCCCTCTAGTCCTAATCTCTTTGCAAAAAAATCAGTGATTGCTTTTATATAAATGATGGGTTTAATCTTGTGTTATTCCTACCTTGAGTGGTCGATACCGATCCGGTTGCTTCCAGCGGAGGTAGAGCTGTCCAGCAATGGACAACCCGACAAAGAACCAATAGCTGAAACTGAAGTAGTTAATAAGCAGAAAGACATCTTCTACGGTCAAGTAGATGAGGGTCATAGTACACTGTTAGAGAAGATAAGAGAAAGGGCATGAAAAATTCCAAGCACAACGTTTTCTGAATTCTACACAGCAGCAGCACTTCGGCTGACTTATTCTTTTGGCAGTCGGGTCACTTTGGGGCTAAAACATAATTCATGCAGGTGGTCCTTGACTTACAACCACAATGGTTGTAAGAGGTATTATGACTGCAGAGAGAACAAGTTTGGGCAGTTTTCTGGGATCAAACCCTGTCACTTAAAATTCTTCTACAGTGTGAAATTAGTATGAGGGATTGAATTAATATTTCTTTTAATGACCCTGTAATCCAGGGGTCTTCAAACATGGCCGCTTTAAGACTTGTGGACTTCAATTCCCAGAATTCTGGGAGTTGAAGTCCACAAGTCTTAAAGGGGCCAAGTTTGGAGACCCCTGCTGTAATCCCTTGCATTGGGGTGGAGTCGGGGTGACTGAAGAGAGCGTGAGCATTTACAGGACGGATGCCCTTCCTGAGGCCTACGTGGAGTTTGCATTGCGCCCAGAGAGAGAAATATCTGCCGCTGCCTAGGATCGAACCCACAGCCTCCTGATTGTAAAGCGAGAGCTTCACCTGAATAATCGCGGTAAATTGGCTTACATTGAAGAGAAGAGCTGGGACGGGTGTAAACCTTCCAATATGGATCATGGATAGGAGGTCAGGCAGATGACCTTCCCGGGATCCTACGAAGAAGAGCCTGAGTAAAAGAGACGGCATGCTTAATATTCCTGTGCAGTATAAAACTAAGAACAGTCCGCAAATTCTCTCTCCATGCTTTCTATTAAACGAAGTGAAAATGATCTGTCCCAACAGCCAGAAAATTCCATTTAGAACATTGTTTCTCCACCTTAAAGATGTGTGGACTTCAACTCCCAGAATTCCCCAGCTGGAACCGAGAGAAACGACATTGAGAATAGGGAACAGATACAAAGCACAGGTTGTGCCCCAAAACACCTTTGTGGTTCTCGGCACAAGAGACATTTTATAGAGAGAAACAATAGACAACCACAAATGGCGACTCCAGCAGGCCTTAGGGATGGGGGATGGTTTCAGTTATCTCCTTCTGCAATGGGATTAAGCAGGAGATAATTAAAGTCATTTGTTTGTCTCTTCGCTTGTTTTATCGCTAATTCTTACGGTTTTGATCCTGGGTACATACGACTGATATAGCAGATGTTTAAAATCAGCATTAATGAGAATGGGTTATAAACTTAAGCGGATAAACAAATGGCAAATGATATGACGCGTTTCCCGTTTCGGATAAACAGAAACTGTGCTTGGAAAGGTTTAAAAATCAAATCGGAAACTAAATTACACGTCGTCCTCAACTTACGTCCACAAGGCAGCCCAAAATTTCTCTTGCTAAGCGAACAACAATTAAATGAATTTTGCCCCATTTTACGACTTGTCTTGCCACAGTTGCTAAGTGAATCACTGCAGTTGGTAAGTTAGTCGCATGGTTGTTAAATGAATCTCGCTTCCCCATTGACTTTGCTTATCAGAAGCTCGCAAAAGGGGATCACGTGACCCCGGGACGCTGCAACCGTCATAAATACGAGCCAGTTGCCAATGGTCTGAATTTTGATCACGTGACCCTGGGGATGCTGCAAAGGTTGTAAGTGTGAAAAATGGGCGTAAGTCATTTTTTCAATGCAGTTGTAACTTTGGACGGTCACTAAATGAACTGTTGTAAATTGAGGACTACTTGTATATCTTCAATAAGCTTAAACATAGGACGTCCTTGTGGTTAGGGGTACACAGCTTTAAGTATACGAAGGCAAAATTAATTGTTGTTCTTTTACCTGGATGAGGCTAAAATAGAGGCATTCAATCCCCCAAAACAGGACAAAGCAACAGCTATTGGAATGGTCCAGCTGAAAATCCCAAATACTTGGTCAGCAAAGGTCTAACAAGAGAGAAGAGAAAAGGGAGGAAAAATTGTTGTTGTTAGTTGCGAAGTCGTGTCCGACCCATCGCGACCCCATGGACAACGTTCCTCCAGGCCTTCCTGTCCTCTACCATCTTCTGGAGTCCATTGAAGCTCACGCCTCCTGCTTCAGTGTCTCCCTCCAGCCACCTCATTCTCTGTCGTCCCCTTCTTCTATTGCCCTCCATCTTTCCCAGCATTAGGCTCTTCTCCAGGGAGTCCTTCCTTCTCATTAGGTGGCCAAAGTACTTGAGTTTCAACTTCAGGATCTGGCCTTCTAAAGAGCAGTCAGGGTTGATTAGAATGCATTTAACATGCAGTGGAACGGAGATTTCAAAATGTTAAAAGGTTCAGGAAATTCGCAACCAGTCTCTGTCTGTCTCTGTCTGGAACTGAAGTTCAGCTGCAGTCCAACAATTTCAGAAACAAATTTCAGTCTGAATTTATTGTTGGGAACGCCCGATGCATAGAAATCATTGCACACATCCTATGCAGATTAGATTGCTATACTAGTCACCTTCTCTTTGCTCGTAAGCAATATTCCAAATTACCCATTTGCCCCCAAACAATGCTAAATTGAATAATATGTGAGAATAATTTTCTGATACCTTGCTTAGAGAGAGAGAAAACAGTTAATCTTTTTCCGAGAGATATACTCGGTATAAAACTCCCTTTTTTACCACCCTGTAATCCTTTAATTCGGGGTAGAGTAGGGGCAACTGGATGGAGCTGAATCTTTACTGGCTGGCTGCCCTTCCTGACTCCTAGGCAGAGTCCACAGCATATATATATATTGTCCCTAATTACTTTAAAAATACGAATCCCGGCTATGTTTATGCTTTCCTAATCCACTTTCTTATTTTGTTCTATCTCTCTTAACCCTACACAAGATATATCTTGAACGTTTTTCCCATCAAGATCAGCTGAAAAGTAAACTATTCACAGTCTCTCACAAATGGTATCTATGTCTGCAGATCTGGTTTTTTTCATCTCACCCCTAGACCAGCGGTTCTCAACCTATGGGTTGTGACCCCATTTAGGGTCGATCGACCATTTCATGGGGGTCGCCAAGCAAGGCTGTCCGCCATTTTTCCCCCTTTTCCGGTGGGTGCCTTACCTCCCTTTGGCTGGGCCAGCTGGTGGTCGGCCTGCTCCGTCTCTGCCGCTTGCCAGCTACGCCTCGGCCGGCGCAGGGGGCGGAACCACGCATGCATGGCGCTCCCGGGCAGGGAAAGTCCTCAACTTACGACTGGTTGGGTAGTCCTCGACTTACGACCGGTTTAGTCCTCAACTTACGACCGGTTTAGTCCTCGACTTACGACCGGTTGAGGGTCGCGGCATTAAAAAGGTTGAGAACCACTGCCCTAGACCTAACGGACTTTAAATCCCAATTTAACGCAAATATATTGTCATTCTGTGACTGCCATCCAACGTATACACCTTATCCATAACCCAGTGACTAGCAAACTACCACAAGCAACTTTCTCACCATCAGTAGTACTCAATAACTTTTTTTTCCTGCAATCTCCAGAACACCCCTGTTGTCAAGCTCAGCGTCTTTAACCAATGAGCCATTGGGTTCTCCCCCCCCCCATCTCAAAGTATGAATGGACAAATATGTACATACCGGAACTCACGAAACAAGAGGTATTCGGTGAGTTCCTGAAACACATGGTTCTTGCTAAATTAAATGGAGAGAATTACAGAAAATACTGCCCTAGAATAGCAATGTACACAGAGAAAACTGCAGCCAGTGCAACTGGTTGCTTAGTAACTGCTTGATGTTATGATGGATCTCCTCAAAAGGAACTTATAAGCTGGTTTCAAAATTCCCGATATCACCCTCCAACTATCCGGCGACCGTTTGCAGCTGTTTGCAACACTTTGTGATTATTTGGACACAATTTAGGATGTTTTTCCAGAAACTTGGCCTTCGAGTTTCCACCAAAATCCAGCCCATAGCAAACAACGGGCTCACTTAACAACTATGGGGTTCGCTTTAACTGCAGCGTTGACTTAATGACTGCTGCAAAAAACATCGTAAGGTCGCGTCTAGTCACGTGGGGACCCATTTTAAAATTGTCACGGCCTACAACTGTAATTGCTACGCTCAATTCTGGTCACAAGTCATTATATTCGCTGAACAAAGTTCAGAATTAGGAGCGGCAACAGGGTGGAGATAAATGCTGTTATCATCAGTGATCTAAACATGTCTGAGCTCATGATAAGCACCTGACCATCCCTTCCACAGATGTTCCACCCACTCAGTCTTTATTTATTTTTCCTGCAGATAGATGAATCCCTGATAACCGATGAAGAATTCCTAGGTGCAGTAAATAAGACGTTGGTGCTGATCACAGGCCTGTCCGTTGGCAGTATGACAGATGGGTCTCCCTATCTGTAGGATCTGTACTCAACGATTTACATTTTCACGGGTGGTTACTGGAAGCTAAGCCGTACGATGAACAGTTACAGGAACTGGGAGTATCTAAACTAATGAAGAGAAAGACTAGAAGTCACAGGATAGCACTCTTCCAGTAGTTGAGACGCTGTCATAGAAAACATAAAGCAGTCCCTGCGGATTTTATTCCGCTAGTCATTACCGATTATAGGGGGTGATGTTCATCTCCGTTTCAAGGCCATTGAGCCAAACACTGTCCAAAGACATTTCCACAGTCACGTGACCAGCATGACATCATGGAGTGCTGTTATCTGATCACCAAAGTGGTACCTATTTATCTACTTGCATCTGCATGCTTTTGAATTACTAGTTTGGCAGGAGCTGGGGTGAGGACGGGAGCTCATCCCCTCACATGGCGCTCAGGTTTCAAACCGGGCTGCCGGCTTTCCAGCCAACAAGCCCATCATGCTTAACCGCCAAGCCACCATGCTGTCCTATCATAGAAAAGAGGTGGTAGATTTAATCTCCAAAGCACCTGAGGACAGGATAAGTATAATGGATAGAAAAACACCAAAGAGAGATGCAACCTGAAAATAAGGAGGACAGTGAGAATAATTCATCAGTGGAATAGCTTGCCTCCTGGAGTTGTGGATGCTCCGTTGCTGGAGGTTTTAAGAAAAGTTTGGACAGCCATTTAACTGGGATGGTATAAGGTTCCTGCCTTGAGCAAAGGGTTGGATTAGAAGATCTCTAAGGTCCCTTCCAGTCCTATGATTCTACATGCTACTTCCAACTTGGCTAACACAAATGCAGAAATGCTCCTCAAGAATTTCCTGAGAGTGACAACAATGTCTTGCCTCCAGAAGTTGTGGGTGCTCCATCACTGAAGGTTTTTAAAGAGGAGACAGGACAGCCATTTATCTGGACTGTTAGAGGGTCTTCTGCTTGAGCAGGGAATTGGACTACAAGACCTCCAAGGTCCCTTCCAAACTCTGTTATTCTGTATTTATCATACTAAAAAAAATAGCTGCTCTTGCCTGCATTCAGTCTAAGGCTGGGTGGATTTTAACCTCTATCTTTTTCAGGAAACTTGTGTTCATCCAATGCATTTGAGCAGTCAAGCTGACTGATTTTATTCTGCCTGAGATGCATTTCATATCGAAATACAAATTCTAATTTCTGAGGGTTACCAAAGCCTCTCTGCTCTTGTTCAGAAGAAAAATGGGGACTCTTGAAACAGAAACGAATACTTCTTAATACATTAATACCTCAACGAGAATTTAAAGGTGTAGCTTAAAGGAAGTCACAACATTAAGGAACAGATTAAATAGAACCGTTATTGCAGAACCATAAATGTATTAATATATCACAACTACAGGCTTGCTCAATGAAGCAAACTTACATGATTAAGCACAGCAATTACTTGTTTATCAGATTGTAACTGATACACTGAAATTGTTTGGCTTATTTGTTTCTGCTCTAGGCCTGGGCAAGGTTTCTCAGCCAAATAAACACAACATAAGCAAGTGGAATCTTGCTCAAAACTCATCTCATTTCCGTTGGTTCTTTTTGTAATTTAACAGGGCAGGAAAAATCTTTATTTACATGCTTTTAAACAGAGATACAAGCCAGCCTCTAAGGGTTTTATCCTTTAAAAACGGAAGAAATTCAGAGGTTAAAACAAGACCAAGAAAATAAGTCCATTGGTAGAATGTATGGATGTGCAAAAAACAAACAAACTATGGAATCAAAATAGAAAATGACACATACTTTCTTCTAAAGATCCTCACTAAACTTCACTTAAACTGTCTCTGCTTTTTACAAACATGTGCCACTGAATGGACAAGTACGCTTGTTTTATAGGTAATCCTCGATTTACAACAGATATTCGCCACTATTGCAAATGTTCATTTTTTTGCTCTGTACAAGGTCTCATCAGCAACGAACCCAGAGATACCACTTACAACCTGCTAAAAGCAGAAGTACTCCTCGTTTCACTGCAGTTTTAGTAAAATGTTTAGGGCCGTGGGTCTCTAAGCTACCCTGAGGTGTTATGAAACTGGGCCCAATTTGCCAGCCTCTCCGGCGGAATCACCCGCAGGGAGGGACAGAATGCAAAACGACATTAATTGCATTTTCCTCCTTTTAAAATCAAAAGGGTTTTACCTTAAAATCACAGCTGAGGGTAACTGGTGATTTAATCCAATAAATCTTCACTTAGTTTAGCACACATTTCAACTCAGCCTCCTGATTAAACGTCAAAATCAGAGGAAATGCAATTTTCCCCAATTAGTCACCAGGTATATCAAGCTCCAACAATATTTCTAAACCCAAATGACTGCCAAATCACTCAGAGATAAAAGGCATAACTCGGCCTTCTTTTTTCTTTCAAGCGGAAAAGTTAAACAGTTATCAAGCTATTAACAACCGGGGAAAAAAATAGAAACAAGGTCATTGCAATAACAGGAGAACCACAATAGCCCAATATAATTTTTTTTTTCAGGCAGATGCACAGACTCAAAAGCCAAATCCTAACAAAACAAATAACAAGGACAGACTTACCACCGCGACTGCATCGCTAGAAAGTATAGCATTAATATCCAGCACTGTATAGTAAGCTATATTGGTCAAGATGTAGATAATTGTCACAATTGGCATAGAAATAGCAATAGCTAGAGGCAGATTCCTGGACAAATAAAAAAAGAAAAAAGAAAGAAAATACTTCAGTATTAGTCACTAGGCACCCTTTTTTCCTCCAACAAACAAGTGCTTGAAGCCTAGAATATCGTCTGCTCATATTTACAGTGATTATAGAACCATGTGAAAGTTTAAGAAATGCATTAAAGCACATTAGGTTTTTCAAAAAGTGCTTTATTTACATTATTCTGGGACCCATCTGTTCCAGAGGCTGTCAATGTGTACTGATTATAGCACACACCAGAAGCTCACATGATGTGAGGATCACATCAGAAACTCACATTCTGTATTCCTTCCCAGTCACTGTATATGAAAAGTCAACATATCGAAAAAGGAGAATATTTCACAGGGTTGAAATGTGGGGTCCTTGGTGCTTTCTGAGCTTAGTCATCTTCTTGCAGATGTTTCATTACCCAAGTAGTTAACATCATCAGTGCTAGAGAGGAGGAGGAGGAGGACTATGGGTCCTTGGGGCTCTCATCTCTTCTCCCTGTTTTTGTTCCATAAAATTTCTTTCAGACCACAGCTCTTGGTATTGCCAGTCCAAATGCATGGTATAACTATTTTATCCTTCTTTGCTTAATGTTATTGGATAAAAAAAATGGAGAAGCAGGTAGTAATATACAAGAAAGTGATAATTTGGGAATAATATTTGCATAACCTTAATACCATAGGTAAGACTGATTAACTAGGAATCTATCTGTTTGGAATATTTTGTCAGGCATGAAAGAGCGGGTCCACATCTGAGGTGTAGTTAAACCGATTTATTGCTACTCATGCCTATGCACAGGAATATTCTGAATAAGAGTTAGCACTCACTCGGAATTAGATAAAGGTCAATGGAATTCAAGAGAAGTTGGATTTAATTCACTTGTGACTATGAAGGGATTCTAGGCTGATCCCTCTTTTAACTCTGTCCCCAGATTCTGCCACTCCTTCTCCTACATATCTACAGTATAACATACACAGTACTTAGCACTCTATCCCACCTTGCAATTTTTAAATCAAACTGTACAAAACATTTACAGTTCAACCCTACTGTATTATAGAAATTTAAGCCATAAAAAGCGGGTATGCTCAACTATTATCAATTCAGCGAGCAATGTTCTATGTTGCCTAACTTTGCTTTAATGAATCTCTTCAACTTCATAATTCTGTCCTTCTCCCCTTATATCTGCAGGATTCAGAGAGACTGATCTTGATGCAAACTGTTTCCTTCGTTTCTGGGATCAAACTCCTTGTCAGCTGAAAACTTGGCGAGGGTCTTTCAACTTTGTGAGGGTTTTATTTGTTAAAAATAAAAGTTCCCAGAAGCTCTTACCTTTCCGGATTTTTTATTTCTTCAGTTACAAAATTCAGTGTGTCCCAACCTGAGTATGAGAACAAGGCAGAATAAAGTGCAAGAGAAATCCCTCCGAGGTTCCAAGATGATCCCTCAAAAGAGTCCTGAAAATGTTCTGAGTATCCTGGATATAAAAGAAAAACAGAGGAAATAAATGCAACCTTGGAACATACAAAACAAAGTGGTTGGCTTAGGACAAGGGGTAGGCAACCTTGGCTCTTTTATGACTCGTGGACTTCAACTCCCAGAATTCCTGAGCCAGCCATGCTGAGGGGGAAAGGGAGAGGCTTCCAAGCTGAGCCAGGCTGGCTCAGGAATTCTGGGAGTTGAAGTCCACGAGTCATAAAAGAGCCAAGGTTGCCTACCCATGGCTTAGGACAACATAACAAGAAAAATGCCAACTCTACACAACCCGATACCTATAATAGGACATAAGACAATATCTAATATGATCTCACAAGATTGCTGAATCTGTCGGGCAATACATTTAGAACAAGTGTCTCCAACCTTGGCAACTTTAAGACTTGTGGACTTCAACTTCCCAGTGTGTGACTGAAATTTGCAAACCAAACAGGAATAAAGAAGTGGGTTTTTTAAATTGAGTATCATGATAAGCTTACAACAACAGCTCAGATACTGTAGCTCATAAGAAAAACAGATTAGCAAGGCCAGGTGGCCGAAACTGAACAATGGACAAATAACAAAGGAAAAACACAAGTATGACTAGAGGAAAGGGATTCGTAGATCTTGGCTTCAAAATACAAGCAACCTTGTCAGCAATAAGCATACAAGGGTCACCAAAACAGCTTTTTGAGGTCATTCCCATCATTGGTTTATAGGACAAAGTTTGTTCAAACAGTAATATAATTTAAGTACCCTACACATTTCTGGATCAAACTAAATGTGGTATTAACTGGATGAGTTAACAACTGGCTCTCGCCCATGCTGAACACCCAGTGCAGAGAACTTTAAACAAGACATAATCTATACATTAAAACAAATCCGTAAATGATTCTACGAGATTCGAAAAGCGGATGTAGAAGTCACGGCTTTATTATAAAGTTCCCAAAGTTGTAGGAAACTGATTGGTCGATCCAGATACAACATGAAGCCTTCACTTAGACCAGTGTTTCTCAACCTTGACAATTTTAAGGCATGTGGACTTTCAACTCCCAGAATTCCACAGCCAGCATTGCTGGCTGTGGAATTCTGGGGGTTGAAGTCCACATGCCTTAAAATTGTCAAGGTTGAAAACACTGACTTAGACTCTGAGAAATGTAATAATCACTCACAGTTGCTTCATAGTGAGATAGGAAGGAAGGAAGGAAGGAAGGAAGGAAGGAAGGAAGGAAGGAAGGAAGGAAGGAAGGAAGGAAGGAAGGAAGGAAGGAAGGAAGGAAGGAAAGAATTGGATCTGTAAAATGGGTGCATTGACTTACAACCAACATGACATACAACAGCGAGGACTAAAGGTAACCAACTTACTATAGAATACTGTAAAGCTTTTGTGGATTAAGTTCCTTTTATCAGATGTAGGGAGCATTTTCTCAAAAGAACAGTACACACACCACTACAAAAATGTTTAAAAGGGGGATAAGAGGAATATGAATTATGGAAGAGCTTGGCAGAGCCAAGTACAAATAAATAATGAATGTTTCTTAAAATATGTGTTGGGTATAGCATAAATCCATGCGGATTAATGCTGTAGCTCAGCCACAGTGTTTCTCTCTGTTAAATCCAGTGAAAATACTGCTAAACCGTTAGTTCCAGCTCAGCTTATATCACAATTTCTCATTCACCCCTACCCAGAGATTCCTTAAGATGAAAGACCTATTTTTCATAAAGAGGAATTGTTCACATTAAGGAACTCTTTTAACACAGGGGTCCCCAACCTCTGAGCCACAACCTAATCATAGCTGGGCCGTGTGAGAATCATATGCACGCAGCTCAACTCATGCGAGCATCGGCTGGCATGAGTGCGCACACAGTTCAAATTGTGTAAGTTGAGCGGCACACATGTGCGCACCAGCCTAATGCTCACGCAGGACTAGAATTCCCATTCTCCCAGTTTCTAACCTGGTGTCTTTGACCACGACACCCAACTGAATCTCAGTGCAAAACGATCGATACAAACCTCTGTATATTCAGCTATAAATCTTACCCTGGCATAGTTTAACAATTCCTGTCACGATGATGACAATTAGAGCAATGACTTTGGCATAGGTGAATGCATCCTGCACCCTTGTTCCCCACTTAACATAGGCACAATTTATAAACGTTAGAAGACCTACAAGACAAAAAAAAAAAAAAAAGGAAGCAAGGAAGGCATTAGAAAGTGATGGTGATGCTGGTTGTTTTAAAGCAAGCCCTGGTGTGAAATTCTCTTCCATGCCAGAGTGAACAGTCACAATGCCATATTAGCAAACAAGTTTAGCAGGTTGTGTTAAGGTGGTTTAAAAAAGGGCACTCGGCCAATTTGCTCTTTGACACTTCCAGTGGCAAAACAGGAAGGATCTCATCAGGCAAACACTAGGGCAAGTGTACCGAAAACTTGAAAATATTGTTCGTTTTCAGACTCTCGTTTGGGATCCACGCCTTTTAAATGAATTCAAACGTTTCTTTTTAACGGACACATTTTTGTTGAAATAGGAAATGCCACCTCAAATCTGTCATTTGGCAACAAAAACAGTTGGAGGGTTTTGATTTTAAAGAAAAGTTGCGGTATCTGAAGGACAGGAAAAAAATAGAATTAGTTCCAACCTATTTCTGCATCATTTTAGCAGGAACTATCCCTTTCTGATTATATGTTTCCTCAGCTGTAGGACTGTTTTTGAAAGTACAGATACAATTAGATGCATGGTTCACATCCAAAAATATACAGTAGCAATATATTTTTTTTAAAAAGTTGGTTTCCCCGTTAATGAAACCTCAAGGCCTTCAACAATGCCAGAGCTTCTGATATCCTACCTTCACTTGAAAAGTTGGAATACATTTAGAGATGTCTCTGCCTTGAAAAGAGCCCATAGTGAACTGTATAGCACAGTCAAACAACAGCACGGGGGATGTTTTATATGACATTTTATATTGTGTCATAAAGTACTGTGTGGTAATGTTTATGTCATAAAATGTTTTATTAAAACTTGCCAAATGTCAATGCCTAGGGACCGGTAAGGACATTGACACCCACAGAATCATGGGACCTGGATTTTGAAACAATATATTCTTTCAAAAACTGTTGTCCTGTGATCCATGGTTTTGCTCAGTTAATGATTATGTGAATAAGACTTTAGTACTTTATTGTCAGACTTGGGGAATCAAGACATATTAAGTTCCAGTTAAGAAGATCTATTTCTCAATCGTTTGCACAAAAATCTAGTCAACTAATGGTCAGCACTAAATTGGCACTAGGTAAGACTTAATGGAATTCGGGGGAGGGGGTGCTGGACTTGGATCAATTGTGGGAACGTAACGACTCCAGACTGATTCCTCTCTTGACTCCGCACCCAGGCTCTGCCTCTTCTTCTCCTCCATGTATAGATGGACTTCGACTCCCAGAATTCCCTAGCCAACATGCTTTTCAGTTTGCTTTTCAGCAGTTGGGACTGTTATCCGTTTCAAAGGGCATCCCAACTTCGTAAGCTTTTCAAAAGCTACTTACCTACTATCCTTCCATAATGCAGAAGTTGTTTCTCTTCACTCATGGCAGCTCAACCCACCAAACTCAACTCTGTATCTTGTCAGAACCCAAATAACTTATGAAATTGCTCAGTAAACACCACTGTGATGAAATCCTTTCTCCTCAATAGACTCACAGGGTATGTGTCTGGTTGCCATTACGCAAGTTTACATCTATTGCAGCTGTAACCCAAGCTGCTGAGATCACTTATTACCCTGGAAGAAAAGATCTTTACACACCCAAGGAGTATCCACCCGGGATGATTAATACTCTGGCATATATTGTACCCATCTATGAGTAGTGGAACTCTTGACTCAACACAGTAATAAACAAGCTTTGCCTTCTCTCTAGAATGTCCCAATAAATTTTTAAGCTTCCAATTAGTAAGTCTCTTTTTATTTGGTTCCTATTGAGAAGCACCAGCTTAATTAATACATTTCCATATGATTCTCATAAAGCTGAATTGTGAAGTGTTTAATAAAAACAACAGATATTATCATGCAATCATGGAAACAATAAATCAAAACAATGTAAAAACACGTTCTTGGTTTAGGGGAGAGAGTTGAAAAACACACCAAACACTGAGCATTTTTATAGGGAAGATCTAGACTAGAAAAAAATATATATTTGTTAACAGATGCCTACAAGATTTGAAGCACTTCGGATTCCTGGGGGTGACCACTGTAGCATGGAGGAAATCCATAGACCAGTCTTTCTCAACCTTAACAACTTTAAAGATGTGTGGATTTCACCTTCCAGAATTCCCCAGTCAACATGCTAGCTGGGGAATTCTGGGAGTTGAAGTCCACGAGTCATAAAAGAGCCAAGATGGCCTACCCCTGCTCTAGGGCATGGCAGACCAACAACACAGGAGGATCCACTTCTGATTCTCCTTCCCTCCCCCCCAGCTCTGATGGAAGCAAATTCAGACCTGAGGACCTGTGTAGAATACTCACATACACAAGCAGCGGCAATGAAACGACAAGCAATGTACGGAGGCTGGCAAGAAGGGAAGACTGGCTGCACAATATAGTTGGCAAAGGTTATCGCGATGATAGCCTGGCTGGTTGGCTCAATGATCAACAGCGACGTCCACAGACGTATAAAAGCAATGAAGCTTCCAAAGGCCTCTAAGATATATGCATAACTGGCTCCTGACTTGGTGATCGTGGTGCCCAGTTCAGCGTAGCAGAGGGCTCCGATCACGGAAAACATCCCGCCCAGGGCCCAGATGACGAGGGATAATCCATAGGACAAACTGTAGTTAAGTACTCCTTTGGGAGAAACAAATATCCCGGACCCAATCATGTTTCCTACTATAAGGCAGATGCCGTTAAGGAGGGAGATTTCTTTTCTCAGCTGCATAGTTCTTTGGTCTCCACCATTCTTTTGAGCGTTGTTGCTCGGATCCGTTTTATCAGCTGTCCTGATTGGCTGGTACTCATTCAGGGAATTAAGAGGTGGAAAGTTCTCCCTCTTCTCCATGATGACATCCACAAGGCGTCCACTGCTAACGCCGATGCCAAACTAGAAGAAAAAGCAGGATTAAAATCTGATATTTTAGACATATGGCATCAGGCCAAGAAACTAGAGCCACTCGTGAACAGCTTGAGTCAGCAACTTTATTGACTTCTTCCTATATTACAAGAATCTCCCCAGACTGCTTTCCTTCTCCAGGGAGCAAGCAGATAAAGCTTCATGAGGGAAGGACGAGAAACAATGGTTGTAAACTGATCAAAGAGAGAAGCAACCTGGAATTAAGGAGAAACTTCCTGACAGTGAGGACAATCAACTAGTGGAACAGCTTACCCCCAGAAATCGTGAGGCCCCCATCACTGGAGATTTTTAAGAAGAAACTGGACATTCACCTGAGATGGTATAGGTTCTCCTGCTTGAGCAGGGGGCTGGGCTAGAAGACCTCAAAGATCCCTTCAAGCTCTACTCTACTCTACTCTACTCCTACCAAAGGTGATCTTGGACCAGTCACTTTCTCTCAGCCCTAGGAGGGGGGCAATGGCCAACCACTTGTGAAAAACCTTGTCAAGAAAACTGCATTGATTTTTCCACGCAGTCTCTGAGAATTGGACATGATTGAACTGAATAAATTGTTTTAGTAGACTAACTTCTATGTTACGCAAAAGCTGGCTTCAAGGTAAGACCTGGCCAGGACCACAGCTGATAGTTAGTTAGTTAGTTAGTTAGTTAGTTAGTTAGTTAGTTAGTTAGTTAGTTAGTTAGTTAGTTAGTTAGTTAGTTAGTTAGTTAGTTAGTTAGTAGGAAAGCTGCTATTTGGAATTCAATTCCTGTACTAGTTTCATTCAGAGATGTTTTGTTAAAGAATCCCAATAATTCTAAAGCAGGGACTTGGAAAACTCACTGCTAATCAGAACAGACACTAATGGGGCATAAAGAACTTAGGAACACTATTTCACACAGTAGCATCTCAAGGAGCCATGAATTATGTAACTCTTTCTGACATAGTCATCTCAGGGGGGGAAATGTCATTGCCAGTACATCCCGGTTAGAAAAAACATTTACTTAATCATAGTAGCATGCATGCACAGAACAATAGGAGAGGAATTAATTTATCTAGTCATATCTGCACAGTTGCTATGTTCTGGAGTAGCAAAAGGCAGCAAAAAGAAGCATAACAAATCACCTATTTAATTACGTATATTTCACAGATTTTCAAAAGGTTCCTTTGCAGTTTGACAGCACCGACTGCCGCTTACAGCTCTTTTGCAATCTCTATTCATTTCAGACGACATTAAATAAATTTAAAATTGTTTGCAGGGTCCAGCAATCACATGACTGCAATTTATGATGCTTTTTTCTTCTTCTGGAAAACTTCCAGTTTCTGGTAGAAACACCCATTAAGGGTTCACTCGACAATATTGTCATTTACTTAAGAATCGCCGTGAAAAATGTTGTAAAATTGGGTCAATCACAAGACAACCTGTTTAACAAACAGCACAACCTAAACTGTAATAATTCTAGGCTCAATGATGGTCATAAGTTGAGAACTACCTGTAAATAAACAGGCAGCAAGCCTCTCTCATGCACTGATGACGTTCCCTAGATGGGTCATAAAATGTCTGCAAGCAAATAACCAAAGCTCAGACAGCATCAAGGACTCTACAGGTCATGAATACCCGCCTTGGGTTTTTTTGCTGCGTTCCAGACAACCAAGATATTGCTGACTACAAATACAATAAATTCTACAGATTAATAAGCTGGGGTGGTGGAGGCGAATATTTCTATTTATTGCAACAAAACAAGTTCATTAGAGCAAGTGGTCTACCTAGGTCTCAACAGGTAACCATACCTGGCTGAGTTTAGTTGGGTTGCAAAGCTAATCAGGGCCAGGTTTGAACAGGTGCAGGTAAGCTCAGAGCTAAAGAGTAAACAAGGAAATCAAAGTTAAAAACAATAGGTCATTCCTCCCATATGGCCAAGGAAATTGCAGAGATCCAGGCGTGCAGTCACAAGCTGACTCCAAGATGTGTTTTTTTCTTTACCTTTAGCCCAGTTGGCACTCCAAACATTTTTACTATTTACATTTTAAGTAACCGAAACAGATGAATACGACTTATATATAATGTGTTAATTATATCAGTAAAAATGCTTATTTTATTAAGGACACAGTTAATGTATATGCAACGCCATGAAATAAAACAAGAGGCCACGGCTTCTTCACTGTCAATCTTACTAAGAGCATAAACTTGTCAACATCTTCACCACCTCAATAGCAGGCACTACTGATTCCATTTCCTAGCCTGGTTTTAGCCGACCAGAAAAACATTCTCCTCCTGTAGATTGTTGCCCTTTTCCATTAAAAAACTTAAAAAGCTAACAAAATCCTAGGCTGCATTAACAAAGGGATAGAATCGAGATCACGTAAAGTGTTAGTACTGCTTTATAAGCCCTTGGTAAGACCAACTTGGAATAAATACGGCATCTGGTTTTGATCACCAGAAATTAAAAAAAAAAGATGTTGAGACTCTGGAAAGAATGCAGAGAAGAGCAACTAAGATGATTAGGGAGCTGGAGAATAAAAGATGGGAAGAACGGTTGCAAGGATTGGGTTTGTCTAGTCCTAATGAAAAGGACTCGGGGTGACACGATAGCAATGTTTCAATATTTGGGGGCTGCCTCAACCTAATTCTCCAAAGCACCAGAAGGCAAGACAAGAAACAGTGGATGGAGACTCATTAAGGAAAGAAGCAACCTAGAACTAAGGAGAAATTTCCTGACCGTGAGAACAATTAACCAGAAGAACGGGTTGCCTTCAGAAGTTGTGGGTGCTCCAACACTGGAGGTTTTTAAGAAAGGACTGGACAGCCACTTGTCTGGAATTGTATAGGGTCTCCTGTTTGAGCAGGGGGTTGGACTAGATGACCTCCAAGGTCCCTTCCAACTCTGTTATTCTGTTATTAAATAGCAAAAACTTCTTCACTAAGAACAACCTGGTTTAATTAAGCTTGTTTAAAGTATAGCAGTAATAATAGTGGTTAAACCCCCTGCTAAATATAAATAAATAACTCTCTCACTCGACATTAAGTAATAGCCGGTTATGAGTTCATCTGTTTCTTGTTACAGTTTGTTTTATTTCTAGTTTCCTTCTTCTTTTTCAGACTTTAGCCACGAGATATTTTAATGGCTGTAGGAGTATACCTGTATTAACCTGCAAATCTGAGTTTCAGAAACTGAGGGAAGGCAAATTAAAATACATTAAAATCTGTATTTCATTTGTGAATCAAATAATCATACTGGTTATGAGGTTGTTGAACAGAAATATAGAAGAAGAAAGAAGTATTTTCAAATACCACTTCCTGCTTTTTTTTTATCCTGAATGATTACTCAGCAAATCTAAAAATTTATGTTGGTCATGTTTTTCCAAGGATTTTCATTGTTTTATAGCCAAATATTTTGTTGTTTACAAAAATTCAATCCTAAGCCAAAATTTTTCAGTGCTCAAACCATGTGTTTCTTTACAGGAATATTTTAAGGCACATTTCTCAGAACACTTGGGACTCAGTTCCCGGAAGTACCAACCTAACTCAGAAAGAACTTCATGTACGTCAATTATTTTAAACCAGCCTCTTTCTTGGGAATTTTTTCACTGAGTGCACCTCAGTGATTTTGAACAAGTAGTTCATTTTCGCCTTAACCAACACAGTGTCATTATATAAGTAAAACTATAAGAAAAACACCATATTCCATTTATAGCATCTTGAGTTTCTTAGGTCAGACTTCAACTTGACTTTAAAAAAAAAGAAAGAAATCCTGAATTTAGCTACATAACATTTCGACTTGAAGTAATACATTAGATAAATCACAAACTATACTCCGGCTTTTATGTATTACATAAATACTGTATCTTGTAAAAATAGGTTACAGTTTAATGTGTGCAAATGCAGCCAAGTATAATTTAGCCCTAAAGCATGATTTGACAAAAACACAGAGGAGATTCTGTTAGGTTCAAAGATGCCAACAGATAGAGTAACTCATATTCAGCAAATGCTGTAGATGGATACATAAAGAGAAAGCAGTGATTTTAATGCCAGCAAATTCTGCAGTGTTTATTGTATAGTAAAGTCTATCACTGCCTGTTCTGATCTGGGCATGTTTTGGTATGAAAGATTGGTATCCAAACGTGGCAACTTCAAGACTTGTGGAAACCAACTCCCAGAATTCCTCAGCCAGCCATGCTCCCATTTGGGCAGCTGAATTTCATCAGTCTTAAAGTTGCCAAGTCTGGACACCCTGGTGTAAAACTTCCACTGGGCAAAGAGCTTAGGAAGCATGACAATGTTGTAATCCATCAGATCTGGAGATCACCAGGCTGGGGAAAATTATGCACCAAAGGGCCAACACAAGTTGTAACAACAGACGTACTCCCACCATTTTTGTAGTAAAGGAACTGGGTAGCTATTGGTTGGGATCCAACTGCTGTCTGGCCCTTTTCTTAAAACAGTAGGAAATAATCAACTCTCAGTTAATCTCCAGGGAGATTATTTGCTTGGCAAAATATCACGCTAAGCTGGGATTTGCTTAAGCATGATTTCCGAATATTGCTGGCTAAGTCCACTGCATGAATCATAACTGCTGAGGTGCAAACCACACCAACACCACTTAAAATTGGGGTCACGTGACCATGGTATGCTACAAGCAGCCATGAATGTGAGCTGGTTTCCATCACACAACTGGAAGGGTGTCTGTGAGAACTTCAAAAACTGGTCATAAGTAGTTCTGGGAGGCCCGTTGTAACTCTGAATGGTCATTAAATAACTGGTTGTTATGCAAGGGCTACTAGCAGTATCTCAGGTAGCCAATTAATTTTTTTCCCTAGGGGAAAAAATTGTGGGGGGGGGGGAGAACTGGTTTTAAGCCATGCTGAAGTCCGTTGCTAGTTCATTGCTTATCTTTCCTTTATTACAACCAAGGATTACAACTGTCTTTAATTTTAAGTGCATTCTATAAACTTTAGTTCTCCAGTTTCCCTGAAAATTTGCAAATAAGAATTTGGAAACAACTGGAGGAGCTTTTTCTGGGCCTAGCTTAACAAAAATTGTTTTTGACTGCTTGTTTTTAAAAAATGGCTTTGTTAACAATAACAAACAGCAGTTCCAGACAAATAAGTTAATACCACATTGTTTTGTTTTGTTTTGTTTTTTTAAAAAAAACCAGTCATGCAAAAGGAAATGCTGGAGGGTAAGAAAGTTTTTGCTTTTTAAGGAAGTGTTTACTTTTTAAGTAACAAGAAGGCAGCCGGGTTTTACACCCTCACCTTCTACCGATCAATATAACTTTTCTCCAGAATTACAAGAATTCTCATATTCCTTTTGATTTAAAAAGAAAAATAGGCCACAAGAGAGTTAAGAGAGAGCAGGAACTAAAATCTGAAAATAATGATCCTAGGAGAGCTTTAGAGAAACATTCCCACTTGATACTGAATATACTAAGAGTGGGTTGTGACATGATACACACCTTCCTCTTCCATGAACTCAACACACTTCCCATCTGATCGAAATCATGTGCTTCCTTAGAAGAATTGGTAAACCTGTTCTAGAACTTGGTTACAAAGAGACTGTAGGTAAGCGTTAGGCAAGCACTTGTAACTTGGTTACAAAGACATTGTAGGTAAGATGACAGCCAACAGAGACCAATTTTAACCTTGGCGGTTTAAGGTGTGAGGACTTCAACTCCCAGAATTCCCCTAACAAACTCATGCAGTTGTGCTGAAAAGGCACTCATTGGTACTCAGCACTGCAACACTTGACTTGAAAAGGGGTAGATTTGGAATCATTAGTGTTTCTCAACCTTGGCAACATTTAAAGATGTGTGGACTTCAACTCCCAGAATTCCCTTAACATTGGTTTTTTTTTTTTTAGAGGAATGCAAAAAAATTTCATTTTAACATTAAAATAAATATATTCCTATATACATTAAAATAAACATACGTTGCTGATTAGTGTACATTTAAAGCGACAATAAGGTTTTTATTCTATTCTAATTATTGCAAAAGGTAGCTTTATTCAGAATAGCTTACATCTTGTGAGGATACCTCCAACACCATGAAACATCAACATCTGCCTATCCCAGGCCCTTGGGAAGAACTTGTGAGGTGGATAAAAATGTTACATCCAGTCTGAACATCTGGCTGACTGTGCAATGAACCCTTAATAAGGGAATTATTAACAATGCTTAATAGGATATTTATTAATTGAAAGCCACCCAGAATCACCCAGAGTGAGTGGGCAGCCATATAAAGTTTTCATAAATAAAGTAAATTGGGAGCAAGGTTTGTTTCAATAGGTTATGTGAACCCAGCCAGATGGGTCTTATTTTAACAACTTTGGTTAAGCAAACCATGACCACAGACTGGTGTTTCTTAACCTGGGTTACTTTAAGATGCGTAGACTTCAAGGCCCAGAACTCCCATTGCTGGAAGAGGAATTCTGGAAGTTGAAGTCCTCACATCTTAAAAGCTGCCAAGGTGTATAAAACACCCAAACACCTGTCTAGACATCTTGCAAATGAAGGGTACCAGGATCTTTAAATAGCTGAAGAAAAGAAAAAATCTCTTGTCCGTCATTCAGTACGGCAAGCATGACACATTCAATCCAGAGAGATTTAAATGTTGATTTAATAAAAGGCAACTTTTTACTGGCTTTGAGTCATCGGTGATTCCTGGCAACTGCCTGCTCTTGGCAGGAGTTCAGAAGAGCTTTGCCACTGCCATCTTCCAAGGGCTGAGAGAATGACCAGCCCAAGATCACCAGTTGGCTTTGTGCCTAAAGCAGGACCAGAAAATAGAATAATAGGGTTCGAAGGGACCTTGGAGATCTTCTAGTCCAACCCCCTACTCAAGCAGGAGATCCTATACTATTCGAGACAAATGGCTGTTTAATCTCTTCTCTTGAGTGGATGATGGAGCATCCACAACTTCTGAAGGCAAGCTGATCCCCCCGATTGTCTCTCAGGAAATGTCTCCTTAGTTCTAGGATGGTTCTCTCATTAATGAACTTCCACCCGTTGCTTCTTGTCCTGTCTTCAGGTGCCTTGGAGCAGGGGTCCCCAACCCCCAGTCTCTGGACCGGTACCGGGCCACGGCATGCCAGCAACCGGTCCGCACAAGCAAGCAAAGTGAGATGCAGGCAGCACACAAAACCACGTCCCCTCCGGTCTGCGGAAAAACCTCTCTCCGTGGAACCAGTCCATGGTGCCCAAAAGGTTGGGGACCTCTGCCTTGGAGAATAGGCTAATCCCTTCCTCTCTGTGGAGCAGACCCTCAAATACTGGAAGACTAGGACTCACAACATCCTGGTTTCTGCCTTAGCCACTAGACTAACCAACCTGTTCCTAAGACAATTGGATTTCCACCACCATCCCATACAAAAGACTTTCCCCATATCCCTTATCCATTAATTAAAGGTATAATGGATACAAGTCCTTAGTTGCAAACAAAGCAGTTAAAAATCCAAGGCTCCCAATTCTAGAACTGCCTTTCTCCTCTTCACAGAGCAAAAAATGAAGCCCTTTTATTTATCACTAATATTTCCTACTGACTTCCTACCAAAAGGTTACCAAGGCAATGCACAACTTTAAAAAAAAAAAAAAGAAAGAAACCACAGACATAAGCCAGCCATAAAACCACCTTTAAAAAAGTTAAGACTCATAGTAATCAAACACAGAGATGATTTCAAAGGGCAGGCTGGGTGTGTGTGTGTGTGTAGAAAAAAATCCTCAAGCTTTTTCCCCCCTCACAAACAACACGGGAATGCCGTTCGGTAAACAAGGATGACCTCTTCAAAGCTCTCAGCCTTCCTCCAAGCCGGGAATCTTGGGTCTGGGGCCGGCACTGGAGGATGGGCGTTGTGGTGCAAAGGCGCACCGCATCAGAACAGGAAAAGAAGGGGGGGGGAAATCTGCCCCCCTATTAAAAAAAAAAAAATCAGGGCTTGCTCCCCCTTTGCAAGCCGATGCTCTGGGGATTTGTCACTGCAGGAACCCCCAAATCAGGCACGGCTCGCCTGCTCCCCAACTCTTGATTTCCCAACTCGCAGCGATTTGGGGGTGCAAGACCAAGGCGCGGCGGCGGGGGGGGGGGACCGCCGCCTTTTAGTCCGAAGTCCCCAAAGGGCAGAAGCTGGAAGCCGCTCCAGGCCCGGCAGGCGAGCCCCGGAGGCCCCGCCTCGCAGGGAGACAACAGCCAGCCGTCCCGCCCACCGCCCGCTGCTGGCCGCGGGGACCCCCACATCAGCCGCCCGGCCCCCCAAGGCTGCCCTCCGCTCCCCGGGGCCCCGGACGGAGCCCTGGCCCGCTTGGAGCGAGGAAGGCGAGCCGGGGGGGGAGGGAAGAGGGGTCATTTGCTGCTGCGGTCTGGCTGCAAAGCACAGGTCCAGCCTGAACCCAGCCAGGCTGCGGCAGAAGCCACCATTCGGGGCTTAAGGGAGCAGCCAGGTGGATTGCCCAAGGTGCACTAGCCCGGAATCCAGGCGCCCCGCCCCGCCAGCCAGCCAGCCCCGCACCTGGCCGGTGCTCTCACCTCCCCGCTCCCGAGGGACGCGGCTGATGCTGCTGCTGCTGCCGCGGCGTCTGCGCCTTCCTCCCGCCAGCCCGCCAGCCAGCCGCCCTCCAGGACGGACGGCCGGCCGGCCAAGCACCTCCGACCTGCCGCCACCGACGCCGGGCGGCCAA
Source organism: Protobothrops mucrosquamatus (assembly GCF_001527695.2). NCBI lineage: Eukaryota > Metazoa > Chordata > Lepidosauria > Squamata > Viperidae > Protobothrops > Protobothrops mucrosquamatus. The sequence continues at coordinate 220,253 of NW_015388369.1, read as the reverse complement.
GTGGCGACGGCGCCCCTGCCCGCCTGGCTTCTTTTCCCCGCAGCCCGGACAGCCGACGGCCCCGCCCCGGGGCGTGGCCCCGCCGCCCCGCCCCGCCCCTTCGTGCGGCGGGGAAGCGCTTTGTCTCCTCCGACGGCCTCGGCCTCGCGGGGGGCTCTGGCCGCGGGTTAGCCAGCCGGCCGCGAGGGTGGGCTGAGCCCGCGAAGGGCTTCGAATGGTCCGCCGGGCTTCAGGTGGCGCGCGGGTGGGAGGTGGGCAGCCCGGATTCCGGGCGAGGAGAGAAGAGAAGAGAAGAGAATATGGAATAGAATAGAAATAGAATAGAATAGAATAGAATAGAATAGAATAGAATAGAAATGGAATAGAATAGAATAGAATAGAATAGAAATGGAATAGAATAGAATAGAATAGAATAGAATAGAATAGAATAGAATAGAATAGAATAGAATAGAATAGAATAGAATAGAATAGAGGATGGGATGGGATGGAAAGGAAAAGAAAGGAAAGGAAGGGATGGGATGGGATGGAATGGAATGGAATGGAATAGAATATGGAATAGAATAGAATATGGAATAGAATATGGAATAGAATATGGAATAGAATAGAATATGGAATAGAATATGGAACAGAATATGGAATAGAATAGAATAGAATAGAATGGAATAGAAATGGAATGGAATAGAATAGAATAGAATAGAATAGAATAGAATAGAATAGAATAGAATAGAATAGAATAGAGGATGGGATGGAAAGGAAAAGAAAGGAAAGGAAGGGATGGGATGGAATGGAATGGAATAGAATATGGAATAGAATAGAATAGAATAGAATATGGAATAGAATATGGAATAGAATATGGAATAGAATAGAATAGAATAGAATAGAATATGGAATAGAATATGGAATAGAATATGGAATAGAATAGAATAGAATAGAATAGAATAGAATAGAATAGAATAGAATAGAGGATGGGATGGGATGGAAAGGAAAGGAAAGGAAGGGATGGGATGGAATGGAATGGAATGGAATAGAATATGGAATAGAATAGAATAGAATATGGAATAGAATAGAATAGAATAGAATAGAATAGAATAGAATAGAATAGAATAGAATAGAATAGAATAGAATAGAATAGAGAGTTGTAAGGGACCTTGTAGGTCATCTAGTCCAAACCCCTCCACCCCCACCCAAGCAGGAGCCCTACACCATTTCTGACAGACAGCAGTCCAGTCTCTTCTTGAAAGCCTCCAGTGATGAAGCTCCCACAACTTCTGAAGGCAACTTTTGTTCCGTTGGTTGATTCGTCTCACTGTCGGGAAATTTCTCATTTCTAGATTGAATCTCTCCTTGATCAGTTTCCATCCATTATTGTCTGGCCTTCAAATGCTTTGGAGAATAAGTGGACCCCCTCCTCTCTGGCAGCCCCTCAAATACTGGAACCCTGCTATCATGTCTCCCCTGGTCCTCCTCTTCACTACACTAGCCATGCCCAGTTCCTGCAACCGTTCTTCATATGTTTTAGTCTCCGGTCCCCTCATCATCTTTGTTGCTCTTCTCTGCACTTTTTCTAGACTCTCAACCTCTTGTTTATAGTGCAGAGATTTGCTTAACCATGACAACATAGGTCATAAAATCAGACACAACTCACTTAAGAACTGACTTGCCTAGCAATGCAAATTTTTGACCCAATTCTGGGTCTTGCTGTCTCATCTCATGATTGTTTTTAATCTTGTATTATGAATAGGCTGGAAATAATTTTGATTTCACAGGCCTGTGAGATGGTCTCTGGGCACCCCCAGAGATTCTTGGACCATATTTTAAGAAATAGTGGCTTAATGTATTCCGTGCACCCAATCATTACAGTTTACTAACTACGGTGCCTAAATACATCTGATTGGTTTCTTCAATACAGAATGAACAAACATTATGGCTTAGCAAAAAGTGTGAATCCAAGCAGAATGCATGTGCAAATATTTATATGTGCTTGGAGACAGCAGGGACGAATTTAAAAAAAAACAAACTTGTCCATCCAACGAAATCTGAATCTCAGAAAAGATCTTTCTAAATTAAAAAAACATCGAGAGAATGTTCACGTAATAAAGGAAGCAAACCTTTGAGATATGCATGGCCCAAATCTGCCCTGAATGTTTAATTAACTGGCCTTAATTATCTTGTGAAATGGATGGACGGAATTTGCACATGGTATGTTGAATTGCCTAAGGCAGGGATGTCAAACTCACAGTGTCACGTGACGTGTCGTGACTTTTTTTCCATTGCCGGCAATGGGGTGGGCGCGGTTTCGCCATGACGCATCCGGCCCGCGGGCCAGCAGTTTGACACCCCTGGCCCAAGGGGAACCAGCATCTAATAGCAACTAACTGTTGGCTTTATATATCACCCAAAACTAAGAAAGTTCAGATCATGGCAGTGACAGAGAAATTAAAAAAAATCTAGAATGGATTGAATATTTTGTTTCCCACAAAACAACAGAATTACAGAATTGGATGGGACTTTGGAGGTCTTCTAGTCCGACCCCCTGCTCAAGCAGGAGACCCTATACCAGTGCTGGCGAACCTTTTAGAGACCGAGTGCCCAAACTGCAACCCAAAACCCACTTATGTATCATTGGGTGCCGGTTGGGCATGGCCATACGCGTGCCATAGGTTTGCCACCACGGACTTAGGGTTAGGGTTACATCACCATGAACTCGGAGAGCAAAATGGACATTGCCAACAAATTCAGAGTGCTTGGATATGGTTAGGAGGGCACTTACTTTTCTAGGCTGCCCTATCCGTGTTTCCTGGTAAAATACATGGGAAAATCCCATTGGAGGAAAATTCCACTTAGGGTTAGGGTTAGGCCACCATGAACTCATAGGGCAAAATGGACATCACCAACAAATTCGGAGTGCTTGGGTATGGTTAGGAAGGCATTGACTTTTCTAGGCTGCCCTAGATATGTTTTCTTGTAAAATACATGGGAAAATCCCATTGGAGGAAAATTCCAGTTAGGGCAGTGATGGCGAACCTTTTAGAGACCGAGTGCCCAAACTGCAACCCAAACCCACTTATGTATTGTCAGGTGCTGGGTGGCCGTGGCCCATTGGGTTGGTGTGGCCCATTAGGTGGGTGTGGCTGAGGTGGTAATGGCAGACTGGGTGGGACTAAAAAGTTCAATCAATCAATTCCAACTTCGCGAGATCTTTTTTTCCCCCAAATTGATTGATTGATTGAACCTTTTTTTTTTGCACACAGCGGCGGAGGCCTAAAGCGAAAAGGTTTTATAAAACCCAGCTGAAGGCCTAGGACTGGGGCGATGGCGCGGGTGCCCATAGAGAGGACTCTGCGTGCCATCTGTGGCATACGTGCCATAGGTTCACCACCACGGCCCTATACCATTTCAGACAAATGGTTGTCCAGTCTCTTCTTAAAAACCTCCAGTGATGGAGCACCTATAATTGTATTTGAAGAGGTCAAAAGAACTTCAAATGAGGTCTTCTAACAAACATTCTTATCTTTCTCAAGATATAAATGCAAACTGGCAAGGCAATTCTTTGCAAAAAAAAAAAAAGAGGCCTCTTCACCTAAGTAAGAAATACATTTTTTTTTTGTTTTTGGAAAAACAACTGTATCCTGATATGAACTTTGTATTATGATGCACCAACTTCAGAGGAGGGGAAAGGAAATGGAGAAATGGAAAAATATGTTTGCTTTGGACTGAAATGGAGATAACGTTATTTATGTCTTCTTAACCATGCCAGACAGTGGTTTTAAAAGTGTACCCCTGACCTTTTAAAATCATTTTTCTTATGCCATCCCACAGAACACAAATTACCACAGAGTGGCTTTGATTAAGTTCCTGAGAAAACCATACCCATCAAAAGTCTTACGGATTTCAGATATGGGAAGATTCTATATTTTGGGTTTTATAAAGATCCAATTCTTCTGAAATTCTTCTCAGGCTCGCCCTCAAAATCCAACAATGAACATGACCGATAAGATGCACCTCTCAATCTCCAAGCTCAGAGATGTTCTGGGAATCACTGCTACAATATTTGACTTGCTCTGAAGCTGGAACTCACAAAACGCATAGATTTCAGTAACACATCGCAAAGAAAATACACGCTATCACCTTTGTCTTAGATAAAAGAGACCAGACATTCAACCCATCTACAATGGTGAATTCCAAATCTCAAAATTCATGCTAGCAAAGCTGGGGAACCAACGCAATTCAGGGATGAGAAAAGTAAGGTCCTGCACATAGGCAAGAAAAACCAAATGCACAGATATAGAATAGGTGGTACCTGGCTGAATAGCGGTGTGAGGAATAAAAATTCAACTCCAAAGATGTTGGAAAACAGAACAAGTTTTATTAAAGCCTCTGCAAAAGCTGGTGGAACTCTTGGTAATGGCAAATCCCAGAGTCCACAACTGAATCAATTTTTGCATCGGTTTTTATACCCTGTCCCGTGACTTGGAAGAATGCATTTTTCCCTTCCCCGATAGCTGTGGCAAGCCGAAAAAAACAGAAGAAAGATGGCTGTAACCAAAAGTAGTTTTGTAGGCTTGACAGTAACAACATGTCCTTCAGCGAGTTGGCCACAGCAAGTTATCTCACAGCAAGTTGACCATGGCAAGTTGGCCCGTTCCAGTTTGGGAAAACCAGCCAACGTGAGTTGAGAATGAAGGCAAGCTGGCTGCTAGGCTAAATTCTTCGTTCTTTATGCTTTCTTATTGGTGATTAGTCAGCTGGAAAGAAGTTGAAGTTCTCTGCATTGGAAGGATGTGGGTAATCACAAGCCAGGTTGAAAGGATCTGGGATGGCTAGATATGCCAAGGGCGATTGGAAAGTCCTTTTGATCAAATGATTGCAGCATTCCTAAATCTAACCAGAGAATACCCGTGTTAAAAAAATCTTTTAGATGCATCTTATTTTCATATTTGGTGGACATACATGTAGGGAAGTTAAAGCATTTTGGATTAAGATATGGTGGAATACTCAAAATATTTTTAAGAAAAAGATAAAGTTTAAGCCGCAGATATTTTTGTTGGGTATTATGCAAGACTTGGAATTGATGTTGAACTTTATAACTGCTGCAAGACTATTAGTAGCTCAATATTGGAAAACGGAACGTTTACCTACTATAGAAGAATGGTCATTTAGCAGAAATGGCCAAGATTTCCGCTTATGTGAAGGATCACTCGCAAGAAAGATATATTTTGGTTTGGAGAAGATGGATAGATTGTATTGAGCGTAAATATGGGACTAAAAATATCATTTGGTTTTTGAGTAAATTTTAGAGTATTATGGTTGTATAAAGGTTAGAATATTTTATTTAGTATTATTTTTAATTATTAAAGTGTTATTATTATTGTCTTTAATAATTGTACTGTTTAAAAGAGAGTTAAAGGAGGTTATAGATATGTTATTTTAATAGTTGATTAATGTTAATTAGAGTATGATTATGTTATTGTTAACCCTGTGATTGGCACTGGGAAGTGAGGGGGGNAAAAAAATTCAATAAAAAAAAATCTTTCCTTATATATTACTCCTTCCCTCCCTTGTGCAGCTGCTCAACAAAACTACTGACCAGCTGGGGTGTGTGAGTGTGTCAAAATCCGCAAGATGATGGGTTTGGTGTTGCAACCAAAGACCCATCCTTTTGTATATTGAAATATTTGCTTGCAGCAGCCTAGGAAATTCCATCTTGACAGGAACAAGGAGGTTTAAGGGAATTGGACACGACCCTGCCAGTGCTTACCTGCCCTTGCATGAAAACAAGAATTACACATCTGCACTCCGCTCACATAATATTAATTCGGTAATATCTTTGCTGGCCTCCTCGGCCTGATCTCCTGTTAAGTATTTTTGCAGAGTTCAGTTCTACCTACAGGCAGAAAGGTGGGAATTGGAAATTCCACACCTGGAGGGCACCAGATGTGACACAGCTGTTTTAGAAACACTATTTAACCAACTTGGATGCTCTGCTTATGCAAACATGGTTCCTCCTGTGCCAGCCAACGTGTTTTGTTTTTTTTCCCCTGCCAGCTATTTTTTTACTTCCAAACATCTGCCGATTTTATTCTGGAATTCAGTTAGTGAGGAAAAAAAAATATATTGCTGGAGTTTGATATTTTCATTGTTAATGATGTGAATAATGAGCAGCGTGGTGGCCTAGTGGTGAAGACGCTTGCCTCCCACTCAGGGGGTTGAGAGTTCGATCCTAGGTGGTGGCAGATGTTTCTCTCCTAGATGTTTCAGATCCAGTTGGCGTTTAATCTCATTTCAATCAGTGAGTTTCATTTTCAGCATGATTAACTTTCCTGGGGAGTTATAAAAGAACCACAATGCAGTTAACCTAGTTTGGATCCACTTATTGGACCTGGTTCACAGAACACATTATATTTGATATCATCATTTAATCAATAAACCATAAATTAAATTAAAACCCAACATATTAGGACATGGTGCAGTTGGTTTGGATCGTTTACGATGTAGGACTTTTGGCAAGCACAGTCTAAATCTAAAGCTAAATAGACATAGTTTATTGTAACTTATTTAGAAAGGATATGGTTAAGGAAATTTGGCTAAATAAAATGCATGAACGCAGCGTAGAGTTTATTTTTTTTAACTGCATGGTTTTGCAAATGTAAAACAGATACCATATTTACATCTGCATGTTTACATTTTCTGAAAGTGCATACACAAATCTTCAATCAATTCCGATATAACTTTGCAGGAGATCTCCCAACACCAAACCTGCTTCGTTGCACAGTTGTGAGATGACCAACATAGTTTTCTGTTATTCTCTGATCCTTTGCAGAGGAGTCATCCCAGCTGAGTATTGAGCATCCACGTTCCTCATTTGGGGAAAATCTGAACACTTGAATCTCTCTCGCCTCACGTCACCTTGATTTCAGGGGCAGAGAACCAAAGGTGTAACGAGCTCCCGAAGGTGGACCAACTGCCTTACTTCTTGCTTGACGCCATTAGTAACATTGCTTTTACTCCCTGTGGTTTACTGGGGAAGCCCTGTCCTTAAATGACTTTTTATTTCCCACAGCTCCACAATCCGCTTTTGCACAACGTGAAAATAAAAACCTTGTGCTCTGCCGCCGTTAAGGAAAAAAACAGGATAGTTGAGAGCCTCCTCGGGTCAATGTCATGCCAAAAATAGCAAATTGTGTTGCTTTTCCTCAGCGGGCAGCCCATTCTTTTCATCCAATCCAGGTATTTATGGACGTATTTACAGAGGATGAACATCTCTGAAAAGTAACTCCAGGCATCCCTTGGACCGATAAGGCCACAGTGTAAACCGAACGGAGATTCAGGTTTAATTCACAAGGTTTACTTGGAGCCTTCTCAGCAAAAGGCTGCCTTTACTGCTGGATAGTACAGTCACGACAGTCTCGGCAGCCTTTTCCCCCAAACTCAGACAAGTGTCAATCAAAGCACGGGTCCGTCCCATCAAAGTCGGGTACGAGGAGATCATTTCGTAATCTGCCCTGGGTAAGAGCTGCTGGGCGCGTAGGACGTCCAGGAGGTGGTTCAAACGCCCTTCGGTCATTGAGCTCAAGATGGCTTCTCGCCCCAAAGTGAGAATGGAGCAGTTTTTTTCTTTGCTGGGAGGACCTGAAATACAGCGGAGCAAAGATTGTGAGAATGCAAGCGTCGGACATTTCCTGATTCCTCCGTAAACCATTTGCCAGTGGAATTTACAACTGGGAAGGACCATCTCTTCCCCAGACAGTCCATCACTCAAAGACCCTTCTAAAATAAAGAGCTGACAATAATGATATTTTAATCACACCTTTTCATAACTATAAAGCAAACATATCTAATATTCTTGCCTCCTACAGTATTTTGAATGAACACAGCTCTTTCATATGGGATTCACACCTTATTCTAAGCCATGCTGTAATCAAAGGTTTGCTGAATAAAATGAGGACCCAGATTGTTGGGGACAATATGCTGACTCTGTAAACCGCTTAGAGAGGGCTGTAAAGCCCTGTGAAGCGGTATATAAGTCTAAGTGCTATTGCTATTGCACATATTAAGCTATAAACTTATGATTTATAAATCAAATGGAGTTGTGCAATATTGTCAAGAGTGAAAATCTGGCAGCTATGTGCCTCTCTGTTTTCATCTTGCCATTAGAATAGGGGGGTGGGAATTGTTGCTTTCAAATGAGTTAGTTTAATGTCAGCTTCCAACTCAAGTATCCAAATAAAAGTCCAGGATTATTTTCATTTCTGAAAAGCTTACTGTTGGTTGAATACCTCGCCTTTTCCAGGCCACGTATTCAATAAACAATAAGCTTTTCAGAAATGAAAATAATCCTGGGCTTTTATTTGGATACTTGAGCTGGAAGCTGACAAATATGTTAAACCACAACTGTTATGATTTAGCACACTGGAAAGCAAGCACAATATTACACTGCCAGTAATTCTCTTAATTGAATGCATTAAAATGGAATGCACTGTTGCTACCCACAATCCTGGCTTAATTTTAATTCTCACCTATCAATGTGCCATTGGGCCAACGGTCTGGACAGTTCTTGGGATAGTCTGGTTCTCCCATTTTTTGTGGAAATAGAGGCTGGTGACCTTTGAATTCATTGCTGCAGGGCCTAGTTTTATTGTTGCTCGTCTTTGAATGGGGTGGAAGGACGATGGATGGAGGACTTGATCCTTTGCTGGCACCCATAGATGGATCTGCAAGAAGGAAGTGTTGAGAGGGACACATGAATCGTTTTATTAGTCATGTAAACGGAAGAACCTCCATTCTCTTCGGTTCATACCAAATAAGGAACACACTGTATAGTGTTTGTTTGTTTCTTAGATTTACAACCGATCAAAGATTCTCCGGGGCTTCCACAATGTGTAACAGAAAAATCAAAACACTCATGGTATAACTAAAAGATCTTAACATCACAATCACGACAACTGAGAAAACAAAAATCAAGAACGAAGGAATAGTGATAAAATGCAGGTGATCCTCAACTTACAACCACAATGGAGCCCAACGTTTCTGTTGCTAAATGAGACATTTGTGAAGTGAATTTTGCCCCCATTTTACAACTTTCCTTGTCGCCATTGTTAAGTGAATGAGTGCAGTTGTTAAAGTTGTCAAGTGAATTTGACTTCCCCCTTGACTTTGTTTCTCAGAAGGTGGCAAAAGGGGATCACGTGATCCCGGGGCACTGCAACCGTCATAAATATACGAGTCCGTTGACAAGCGTCCAAATGTTGATCACGTGATCATGGGGATGCCGCAACAGTTGTCGATGTAAAAATAGTCACAAGTCACTTTTTTCAGTGTCTTGGTTTACCTGATGCTACTTCCAATCTTTGAATGTGTTGCTTACAAATGAGGATTATGGACAGATGATTATAATGAAATATGGTCATTTTTTACTGACACGGTTGTGTAAAACTGTATATGTATGTCAATGAAGGCTCAATCATCCAGGCCAAAAGTAGGTTAAAATGTTAAATCATGACAACTGACCAATGTTTGTTAATCTGAGATGTTTTGTTCTTCATCCAAGTAACTTATTACTATTATTATTATTATTATTATTATTATTATTATTATTATTATTATTATTATTAGTCAAAATAAAGAAAAAATAGGGAGACAATCACAGAGTCATTGGAACATACTAACTCTTGCCACACCAACTGCAGGGATTTCATCCCAAAATGTATTTCAATATATACTGTATATATGTATATTCATGCATGAGAAGCCCTCGTATATATATAATTTTTATTTTGTTTCCTTTTTCTATTGGTTTCTTTTTTCTTATTCTGCTCTGTTTCAGAAAACCCCACATACACACACAAAACATAATTTTCATTTCTATTTCTCTTCTGTAAAGTAACCTTGATGTTTCATATTAAGTTCTTCTTTGGACTTTTTTTTTATCAGATTTTCTAATGTGTTGGAAGAAGCAGTCCGATTCATACATGCAATGTGCTGTTTTATACCTACACACCCAAAAATGATGTGTTCCTGATCTAAACTTAAAAACAGAGGGGAAGAGAAATCAGAGGGGAAGCAACTCCAGGGTGACCTTCAAACTCCAGCTTTGTTTGTTCAGACTTGTTTTACATCCTGCTGACATGCCACAATCTTGTTAGAAAAATAACTTAAAGGACAGGCAGACGACAGGTTTGAGCCATCCACATACCTTTCAGCTGCTTAGCCCAGAGACTCTGGTTGAACTCACTTGAGTTCAACAGTCAGCAACAGAGCCAACGAAAGAAAAAACATTAAGTATCTGAACACCCAAAGGAAGGATGTTGTAGATTATGATCATTCTTTGGCTAAAGGGAAACAATATATTTTTGGGGGATCTTGATTTCTGGGTATGAGACTCCATGTCTCTATGGAGAATCTCTATGGAGATTCTCAATCATCCAGGTCAAGGTTGTCCCAAAGCTGTTTTTTTTTCAAAAGGCAATAGGACTTTCTTAGTATTTTCTTTGAAACACACACACACACACACACACACACACACACACACACACACCAAGAAAGCCCAGTTGTCTTTTTGGGAAAAGCACCTTTGGGACACTGGTTCCATGTCTTACAAATTCAAGATGGGTCTGTTTATAGGTTTACCGGCAGGATTAGGGCGTAGAACAGAGACCTTCTGTTGGGTTTCTGCCAACGACATTTTGAAGGCAATTCTTTGATGACCAAGTCAAACCAGGATGGACATGGTCTAATCATTGTGGTTGGATGGCATGTTCTTTAAAACTACTTGTCTGGTTTTCAAAACTGGTTAGCCAAACCCCCTGGGCTGGCTTTCCTTCCCATTCCGTTCATTTTTATGTTTTTAGATAATCTTCTCTTTTAATTTCTGTTTCACACTTACACTTGGTTCACTGTTAACCCTATTTTTAGGGGCATTGTTAGCAACTCAATAAATATTTCTTTTCCATTTTCCAAAACTGCGAAAGTTAATCGTGACATTCCGTCTGGTTGCATTTCACCACCAGGAGAATTCGCACAAATACACACCCGTCTCTACAAGCCGTGCTCTCTTCATATAATTGTCAATGTCTTGCTGAATTAGGACTGTACATTTCTTTGACATTTTTCCTTAACCTCCCTCCACCTTCGCTTAGAATCAACACCTCCCACTTAAACTTTATTTAAGAGCTAACAGAAAGATTACCTCTTTCTAAGGTTGTCTGTTGAGGAGTCTTGCTGACAAGGATTGTCTGGTTCACTTTATTCATTGGACTTCCTGTTTCACATGATAAACTCTGTGGCTTTAACACAATTTCCTTGTTGGGTACATTGTTGTTCTGAGGACAGATGATCTAAACAAAGCAATGTGAAATGACATCATTTGCAATAACAATATTAACCAAACCTTTCACTTTCTACAGCTGCACATTTTTAGAAAATTGTATAAATTCGAATGAAAAAAATAAATAAACAAAACCTGGCTTCAGATAATCCTCAACTTTACCAGCACGGTTGGGACCAAAATGTCTGTTGCTAAGTAACACAGTTAAGTAAGTTTTGTCCCCTTTTACGACCTTGCTTGCCACAGTTGTTAAGTGAATCACTGCAGTTGTCAAGTTAGTGACACAGTTGTTAAGTGAATCTGGCTTCCCCATGGATTTTGCTGGTAAGAAAGTCACAAAAGAGGATCACGTGACCCCGGGACACTGCAAACCGTCATAAATGGGGGAGGTTCCTGTGGTCAGCTGACCACAATTTATGAAATTTCTTTTACTGGAAACCAATGTTTACTTCTAGTTTCCAGTAAAAAAAATTCCCCATAGCAAACAATGAGTCCGCTTAATGACCACAGCGCTCACTTAATGACAGCTGCAAAATATATATATATATCATACGATCAGGCGTGATCATGTGGCTTTATGACCTTCCTGGCTTACAATCGAAATTGTGCGCTTAAGTTCTGGTTGCGTGAAAAGGGCTATCTGTAATCAAATATGAAGGACAATGGCTAAATTTAATACAAGTTTCCTAAGCCGTCTCTACTCACCTCTAAATTGCGCCTCCCTGTTTCAAGGTGGTGAGAAACTGGACCTTTGGCAGCATTAATTGCACATTCCTGAAAGACAAACGGAGGGCCGTGAAATCATGTTCCTTAGACCTCTGTTTCTTAGAAAAACATCTGCTCTGCCATGTCATCTCTTGCTTCCTTGCAAACGTAAACAGGAGTTATTAAAATCCTGCTTATATTTCTATTCTATTCTATTCCATTCCATTCCATTCCATTCCATTCCATTCCCTATTCTATTCTCTATTCTTTTCTCTATTCTTTTCTCTATTCTTCTCCATTCTTCTCTATTCTTCTCCATATTCTATTCTATTCTATTCTATTCTATTCTATTCTATTTCAATTTTGATTTCTATTCTATTTCTATTCTATTTCGATTCTATTTCGATTCTATTCCATTCCACTATTCTATTCTATTCTATTCTATTCTATTCTATTCTATTCTATTCTATTCTATTCTATTCTATTCTATTCTATTCTATATTATCTACCCTACCCTACCCTACTCTACTCTATTCCATTATTCTATTCTATTCTATTCTATTCTATTCTATTCTATTCTATATTCTCTACTTTACCCTACCCTACCCTACCCTACCCTACCCTACTCTACTCTATTCCATAATTCTATTCTATTCTATTCTATTCTATTCTATTAATTTCTCATGCTGAAAGAAAGAGGGAAAATGCCAACATTACTATAGTGGATGGTGTTGCATGGTGTATTTCAAGCACAAAAGGAGATCATGATTATCCTAACCATAATTAGAGGATTTTGTAACCAAGCTTTTCTAAAATGGTGGTTTCTGAAAAGAAATGATCCACAGCCGAAGAACAGGGGATCCCAAACTCTCTTTTGGCTCACCTTGGCATGAATCAGGTTGTAAACTGCATCAGAAATCCTCTCCTTTGGAAAGGTTTGGAGGATATCCTTTAGAAATGCCGCACATTCTGTCAACAGAAAAACGCAGGGATCATATTTCATTTGCTCCCATTTACAAAGCTTCCATCCCTCAGTCCTTCCCATGCAATCTTTGCTTGAGTGTGGCTTTTTCCAAGGGGATTCCATGCACATTGCAGCCGGCAAGACTTTCACACAGATAAGAATAACATAGCACTTCTCTAGAGCAGGGGTCTTCAAACTTGGCCCTTTTATGACTTTTGGACTTCAACTCCCAGAATTCCTCAGCCAGCATGGCTGGCTGAGGAATTCTGGGAGTTGAAGTCCACAAGTCATAAAAGGGCCAAGTTTGAAGACCCTTGCTCTAGAGCAGTGTTTCTCAACCTGGGTCACTTTAAGATGGATGGGCTTCAATTCCTAGAATTCCCCAGCCAGCCATCACTGTTTTATTTTTTTGCAGCAGTGGGGAAGAATATTACCTGCAGTGCTAGGTCTACAGTGGGGTTCTTGATGCCAGCAGAGAAGCATAAGCCGGACCAGCCCGTTCCGATGAGGCAAACCATTTGGGATGAACGCCGGTTCAATCCCTGGGCGCAGACCGTTGCAGACCCCAGTCACAGCTTGAAGCAAAGTCTTTTTTCCTATAGTAAGAAAAAAAAATAACACTGTACAGAAGCTGCAGGAACTCTGCTACTAACAGCCTACACCAGGGATGTCCAACCTTGGCAACTTTTAAGACCTGTGGACTTCAACTCCCAGAATTCCCCAGCCAACCAACACAGGGAATTCTGGGAGTTGAAATCCACAGGTCTTAAAAGTGGCCATAGTTGGATACCCCTGGCCTATACATTTATACTGGAGCACTGATATATAAACTACATGAAAAAAAAAGCTAAAAAGAAAAAACACAAGAGGGCAGCATTAAACCAAAAATCAGAATATTTTTTTTAAAAAACCAGTTCTTCACAGAACTTGTACAAAGTTGCAGCCACAGATAATATTTTTGCAATTTCCATATTAATAATTTGGCTGATTTCTGGTAGACAGACAGAACACAGAAATGCACAACTGAAGCAATTTAGGAGTAACTTGAAATGGTTACTAAGCGATTGGTTGTGAGTCAAGGAGTACCTGGACAGTATTTGCCATCATGCAACATCAAGACAAGGTGAGATTCCAGTCCGATTACATGCAGGAAAGGAGCCAGTCCAAGGAAGATTATCTTAGATAGAGCGTTTTATTAGATAGCTTACCTGTCAGTGGCTTTTGTCGACTTAGGAGTTCCCAACACATCATCCCAAAACTAGGCAATGAAAAGGAAAACCAGGTGTTATTTGCTAACATCTCTCATCTAAACAGTTTCCCCAGCCCAACACACCTATTCTATTGGAAGTCCAAATTCGAATGACTCCTCAGCACCTCTTGGCCTCAGAGAGCACCAAAGACCCTTCATTTCAACCCCAAGCTACAAATATTCTCCTTTACTGATAAATGTGAGTGCATCCTTTTGTCTCAAGGTTTTATTCTCCCTCTTATCAAGATCATGCGAAGTATTAGTACCGCTTTATAATGCCTTAGTAAGGCCACACTTAGAATATGGCATCCAGTTTTCATCACCATATTATAAAAAAAGATGTAGAGAATCTGGAAAGAGCGCAGAGAAGAGCAACAAAGATGATTAGGGGGCTGGAGGCTAAAACATATAAGGAACGGTTGCAGGAATTGGATTTAATAAACTCTATTTTGATTCAAAACTGAGGGTCCAATGCATTAAAAAAATTCTGAAATAGGATCCTATCAAAGACTAAATTCCTGGCCTATCTGTTGCTTCTGACGAAGCCATCAATAGGATACAATAATAACTCTCCTGCTTGCAGTTATTCCACAACTCATAACACACTCCTTCTATATTTCCATCATGCTAACACACTCCCAGTTCTCCTCACAGTTGGAACCCAGCAGTCAGTAACAGCATCTTGATGAGGAAGAATCAGCTCCAAAAATACTGATTACTCCATTGCTAGAGGTCAGTGGGGAAATTTACGACTTCCTTCTTCCTCCAGTTCTGAAATCTAATACAAGCCTACTATGAAAAGTAAAGAAGCAACTTGGTTGGGCTCCTGGCCAGATGATCCAGAAGGCTCCAGGTTAGCTAACCCTGCCATACCGTCGAACCGTGGCCTCACCTTGACAAACAGTGCCCTGCGATCCTGTTTGAAAAGAAAGACTCACCTGTAAACATCTCCTTCAGGTGAGAATGGGCCTCCTTGCAGCATTTCAGGAGACAGGAAGAGCAAATCCCAGCAACTACTGTTGCTACAGTTTTCCAAAGCTGCCCTCAGCTGCTGTTTTCTCCAGGTGGGTTGGCCAAAATCCGAGATCTGCAAAATGGAAAGATAAGTTTACGAAACCAGGGCGGACCAGTCACTACGGGTAAATCCTCAAATTGCAGTCAGTCATTGAGCAATTTGTCAGCTGCCAACCTTCGCTTTCTTTGAAGCTCGCTAATCGAGGGGGCGGGGGGCGTTTGGGAGGAAAAGAGTGCTGGAGGTGTGAAAGAAGGCTGTGGGAATTTGGAGAAGGATGGAGACTGACAGGAACTAGAGGTGCCTAACCAAGCCATCTTCTTCCTGCCTTCAAGGCCGCCGGCCCTGTGAAAGGAATTTACAGCGGCACCTGAGCCCCCCCCCTGTTCTCAAAACATCAGAAGAGAGCCTGATTGGACTACTCTCCCAGGGGGGAGGGTTTTGGACGTTGGGGATTGCTTTCAATATGCAATATTCGCGGGGTTTTCATTCAGAGCTTGCCTCGCTCTTGCTGCACTCCGCACCTCTAGTAAAAGTACCTTTTCTCTAACACCTAGGGCAGAGTTCCCAACCTTTCTAAGAGAGGGAAGAGGGGAGGATATTGTGGGAGGGACAGGTGCACACATGCACGCGCGCCCCTGCGTGCTCACGAGCACCTGTTGCTCACACCAGTGGGGCCAAGAGCACTTGCGACACTCGTGCAAGTGCGGCCCTGAGCGCCTGCAATGCTAGCACAAGTGGGGCCACGAGGACCCACGTTGCTCACGTGAGTGGGGCTGAAAGCACTCGCAATGCTCACCTGAGTGGGGCCCTGGGCACCTGCGATGCACGCCCAAGTGGGGCCAACAGCACTTGCGATGCTCGCATGAGGCCCCGAGCGTCCACGACACTCGCACGAGGCCCCAAGTGCTTGCAATGCTCACGCAAGTAGGACCCCGAGCACCTGCAACGCTTGCATGAGTGGGGCTGTGTGTGCGTGCACACCAGCCAGCCACTCACGCAGCCCGGTTGCAAATAGGCCACGGCTCGTAGTGGGTCACAACCCACAGGTTGGGGACCCCTGACCTATGTAGGGAGCAGGCTGTAGTCAGTCTGACACAACTGCCTTAAGTGGTAACAGCACTAAAAAAAACCACTTATGGCCGATCCTAACATTTATGACGGTTTCAGCATCCCCACAGTCACATGGTTTATGTTTGGGCACTTGGCAACCGGCATGCATTTACAATGGCTGTCGTATCCTGGAGTCATGTGACACCCATTGGTCACCTTCCCACCGGCTTCTCACACACAAAGTCAATGGGAACGCCAGATTTGTTTAATGACCGAATGATTCACTTAATAACTGTGCTGATTTGCTTAATGACTCTGTCAAAAAAAGGTAATGAAATCAGGCAAAACTCACTGGCTTAGCAATGGAGATTTTTGCTCTCAATTATGGTAGTTGAAGATTACCTGTACTTCAGGAAAAGCCCTATGCAATTAAAGTATTGTTCTGACAGCCAGTCAAAAGGAAGGGGAGGAAAAAAGACATATTTGAACAGCCTACCTTAGCTCTATATTCTAGATCTAACAACACATTGGAAGGTTTGAGATTGTGGTGAAGGACAGGAGGCTCCAAACTGTGAAGATAACTTAGACCGTTGGCAACATCTGACAGGATCCTTATGGCCAAAGGAACAGGCAGCTCTGGATAGAGTTCACGCTGGGGGGAAAAAAGTGTTTATTTAATACACTGTTTTTCAAAGCATTGATTTAATATCTGCCCCATATTTCTATATTAAAGGTATTAGACATTGGCAGGCAGATTCTGAGCTCGTCTTGCTACTAGTGAAAAATGGATAAATTAACCCGGAATGGTTTGCTTCGTGTGAGATGCTGGTTTGGCATGGCCTTTGCAAGCTAAGATGATAAACCAACTTTTGTTTTTGATTTGAGAATGGTAGCTTATTTGAAGGAACAAGCTGAAGTCCCCTTCTGGTGTGCCAAGAAGCTGAATCTCTGCCTGTCCTATTTCAAGAGCTGCTCTTCTGGGCAATAGTGCCTTGTCTGGCCCTCATTCTCTTCATGCCATTGCTTCATTGTCAGGCTCCCCAAACCAAGATAGACAGCCAGTGTTTCTTCCAAGTAATTTCTTTATTATTCCATTCCTTTAGACAGAATCTTGCCAAACTGAAGCACGCTGCTTACTACAACAAGCCTATACTCTGGGAACTGTTACGGAGAAACCGTCTTCACCCTCTTTTTCTCACACAAACTATCTGAGCTAAGCTGCCTCTTACTTCACTAAAAGGCAGCCCCTCCCTCCCGGGAATCCAGCTGCTTACTCCATTCCATCTACAGGAGAGACAGCCCAGGGAATTTTTATCCCGCCTTCTCTGACTTACATCATGAATGAGCAAACAGAGCGATCCATTGTGCATCCATGTTGTTGCAAGCCCAAGGAAACCTTGGAACTGGCAAATACCCAAAAGAGGCAAGAGATGGTTGCATTGTAAACGTTGAATGTTTGCTGCTTCTTGGAGCAGGGCCTTGAAATCTCTGCAAGGGTGAAAAAAAGATCGGCATGTCACACCGTTTCAATAGAACAAGACAACATCATTTCTTACTGCAAAATGATTCATCAGTGTGCTTCCATTTCTCCCCCCCCCCCTTTGATTATAAAGTTGTTGTGACAGGAGGGATGCTGTGACAGCTTCAACTTTGGGGATGAGTTCTAATTCTGCACAAGACCTTAAGAATAAATGCATACAAAGACAGAATTGAGAAGACAGCAACAGATTAGCAAATACTGCCTCGGCAAAGAAGCTGACGAAACAGTGGATCGCCTGTTTAGTCAGTCTGTGGATCGCACAGACTGACTACAAACAACAGCACGATTAGGTAGCAACAATCTTGCACTGCAAGGAATGCCGTTTGCCTGCAAACAAGAACTCGGGGGGGGGGGGACTAGAAATTAGATACAGTAATAGAAAACAAAGAAGCTAAAATGCTTAACACCCCAAACTTAACAATTGTCAATAAGAAAGAGGAGAGAAGTCTGGATAATGGATGTGGCAGTACTTGGGGACAGCAGAATAGAAGAGAAGGAATTGGAGAAGATAACAAAACACAAAGACCTGCAAACAGAACTAGAACAACTGTGGCAAAAGAAAGCAAAGATTGTTCCAACAGTCATAGGTGTCTTGGGTGCAATCCCAAAATAACTGAAGCAATACTTGAACACCGTTGGCATTTACAAATTCACCATTAGTCAATTGCAAAAAGGCAGCTTTGCTCGGAACAGCTAACACCCTGCGATGATAACTCCAACACTTAAAACTTCAACATCTGCCTACGCCAGGTCCTTGGGAAGGACTCGATAGGTGGATCAAAATGCCAAATTCAGTCTGAACATCTGGCTGGCAGTGCAATGAACCCAGTGGTGGGATTCAAATAGGTGAACAACCGGTTCTCTGTGTGGATGCCGCTTCCGGATGTCCGTTCTGGGTTTGGGCAACAAAAAATTAGCTACCGGTTCTGCCGAAGTGGTGCGAACTGGCTGAATTCCACCACTGAATGAATCATAATAAAATAAATAAGCTAACCTTTCTCCTGCTCTCTGGTTACTCAACAGCTTCACGGAGATGTCTGTGTGCCAAGCCATGTGGAAGGCCTTCAGCGCGATGCCAAAGCCCGTCTGACTCAAGGAAATGTTCTCGAGATCTTTCTGGGAAATGATGGGCACCAGCTTAGCCATTTTAGGATGTTTATCCAGGACAACTGAAAAAGAAGTGAAGCTGTTACAGGAAAGATAACAGAAGAGAAGAGAACTGAACTGCCGATGAACGAATAGCCTTTATTGTGGACATCCCACCGACAAAACCGACAGTTTTTCAATTAAACGATAAACCCCAAATATAAAATGTTAATATAGTAAATGAAGTACAAAGTATATGGCAAGAGTAGGAGGATAAGACGTTGGCACAGATAACAAAACAGGAACTGAAAATACTTATGCGGCATTAAGATCCTAGAACTCAAGACACAGCAACAAAAAAAACCACAAACAGGCACAAGATCTAAGCGTGACTGGCTGTTCAGAGGGCAAATCTTCCTAATTTGCCACATCAAAAAAGGGCAGTGAAAGATATCTTTTTAAACTCAAAATAATCAGAATTGTGATGTCTAATGATCACGTTGTATTACAGGACAATGAAAATATAGAATCTTGATTTTCAAATTCCTGGCTCAGGAATTCTGGGAGTTGAAGTCCACGAGTCATAAAAGAGCCAAGGTTGCCTGCCCCTGCACTAATTAATTGTTCTCAACTGTCAGGAAATTTCTCCTTAATTCAAGGTGGGACTTCAACCTTCCAAGACCCCCCCAGTCTGCACAGCAGTAGCAGCACAGCAGCATCTAGAAAGTCCTACAGTTCCTTATCCCTGCCATCCTATCTTTTTTTTTTAATCCTTTTTATTAGTTTACAATATAAAATACAAACATGCAAAGAGCAAATAATAGGAAAAACAGGGGAGGGAAAAAGGAAAAGTGTAGAAAAGGAGGGAAAAAGAAAGAAAAGGTGTTGACTTCCCTTTTGTACAGTAGAATAAGATAGTAAGATCCAACCTCAACTTTTTACTTTTGCGTAAGAGTATAAACTAGCCATTTCTATAACAACAGATCTACCCAACCGGTAAAACCCAAAATCAAAGTCCCTGCCATCATATCTAGTAAGACACCTATTTTTACCCAGCCTGAATCTCCGAATTGCAACACAAACCTGGAACTCGGATCTCAGTGAAACTAAAGATCTAATTATGGATGTTTGCTCACCCATTGTAGACTGAGAAGATTAAATCAAAGATGTGCTGCCTGCAACCGGGAGGAAACTCCCACGCAGCACCACTCCGGATAAATAAAGCCAGGAAGATATTCTAAAAATAGAAATGACCATTACAAGCACATCGCTCTCAGAAGCCAACATCCAAGAAGAATTTGAACCGCGATAGGTAATCCTCAATAACAACTGAGTCCAACATTTCTGTTGCTAAGTGAGACAGTTGCTAAGCGAACCTTTCTTGCCACAGTTGCTAAGTGGATCACTGTAGCTGTTAAGCTAGTCACCCGGTTGTTAAGTGAATCTGGCTTCCCCACTGACTTGGCTTGTCAGGAGGTTTCAAAAGGGGATCCCATATTGCAACCATCACAGATATGAACCCGTTGCCAAGCAGTTTAAATTTTGACCATGTGGCCCCTGGGGATGCTGCAACGGTCATAAGTGCGAAAATGGTCATAGGTCACTTTTTTCAATGCCACTGTAACTTTGAACCTTATAAACTCCCAAGCTTCCTCCTTCCGTTATATATTTAAGATGGATAGTATTTAATATTTATTTGTTACGTATTTGTAGGGGTGTGGGTCTATACATATGTTGTGTATAGTAGTAGTAGTAATAATAATAATAATAATAATAATAATAACAACAACAACAACAACAACAACAATAATAATGTTGGAAGGGACCTTGGAGGTCATCTAGTCCAACCCCCTGCTCAGGCAGGAAGCCCTATACCATTTCAGACAAACGGCTGTCCAGTCTCTTCTTAAAAACTTCCAATGTTGGAGCACCCACACCTTCTGGTGGCAAGCTGTTCCACGGGTTAATTGTTCTAACTGTTAAACTGAATAAACTGAATAAAAAGAGCTTTGAATTCCCCACATTCTTGACAAACAAGGAAACAATTCATGGTATCAAGTTCAACTCCAGAATGTAATAGACAAAGGAGCGATTGTTTCGTGGAGTCGGTGGGACTGGCTCTTTGGTGCCTTTTGTGATCCTTCACAAAACTCTTTGGTTATGTATAGCATGTATAAACTCAGATTGTCCTTTCAAATCACAGAATCACAAAGTTATGTAGTTATAATAATAATAATAATAATAATAAAGTTGGAAGGGACCTTGGAGGTCATCGAGTCCAACCCCCTGCCCAGGCAGGAACCCTACACCATTTCAGACAAACGGCTGTCCAGTCTCTTCTTAAAAACTTCCAGTGTTGGAGCACCCACACCTTCTGGTGGCAAGCTGTTCCACGGGTTAATTGTTCTAACTGTCAGGAAGTTTCTCCTTAGTTCTAGGTTGCTTCTCTCCTTGGTTAGTTTCCATCCGTTGCTTCTTGTCCTGCCTTCAGGGGCTTTGGAGAAGAGCTTGACTCCCTCTTCTTTGTGGCAGCCCCTGAGATACTGGAACACTGCTATCATGTCCCCCCTCGTCCTTCTCTTCATTAAACTAGACATACCCAATTCCAGCAGCCGTTCCTTATATGCTTTAGCCTCCAGTCCCCTAATCATCCTTGTTGCTCTTCTGTGCACTCTTTTTAGAGTCTCAGCATCTTTTTTACATCGTGGTGACCAAAACTGGATGCAGTATTCCAAGTTGTGGCCTTACCAAGGCATTGTAAAGTGGTATTAATACTATGTTTTAGGTGTGTGTCATGTATGTGTTTCACTTTGAGAGCGGGCAACTAAATTTCATTTTTTGATGGGTGCCATTGTGCCCAGTAAAAAAATGACAATAAAGGTTATCTTATCTAACAGTCAGGAAGTGAATTGTTGAGGACTACCTGTAATTTAGAAGCAAGAGAAGGGGGCTTTTCCTCCAGAGTTGGTTCCAATTTTCCATAACCGCTTCCTGGCAAAGGAAATTGGAGGAAAAAATAGACTTTTTCTTATCTTCTCTTTTTGACGCATCTGGGAAGTCCCAGGGACCAAAAGTTTAGATATGGGAATTGATTAACAGAGTCAGATAAGCTTCTATGAGAAGCTTCTGGACCAATTTTTTTCCCTGCAATGTTTATTTTCCTCTCCTGCTTTTCTACTCCAGTTGTCTTCCCTGCCTGCTATCTTTGACAACAACAGAATGAAAAAAGTTATATATTAAATTATACACTTATAACTTATTTTAATATATGTTATTAAGCTGAAGCCTAGACATATATACAGGTAGTCCTTGAATTCTGGAGTTGAATTCCACAGGTCTTAAAGTTGCCAGGTTATGATGGCCCTGCTAAAGTATAAGATTTTCGGTCTAAGCTCTATTGCTGTGTGGATTAACCAACGCTGTAAATTATAGCAAAAATCAGGATTGAACTGTTCAGGGGTTTATTAACCTTCTTCCCACATGTGTTTAGCATTTTAAATGTGAGCTATTCCATAATCCATAATACAGTTTAATTATGGACCACCTCAAATCAGCTAGGTCTCTTGATATTGTCTCCACAGCACATCCGGGATCATGTTTTTCCAATTTCCTTATATGTTTTCTGGAGGGGGGAGGGAGATAAGATTTCATCCTCTTCATTTCACTCTTTAAACTCTCTCCTAAAAGGTTGAAATCACAACACGTGTGGCGTGCTCTGAGCTTTAGAGTCCTGTGTGAACCAAAACATCACGTCTTCTTCCACAAATCAAGGTGACCTGATTTGCACGGATATTTTATGGCGACTTCCTGGTCACCACGATGTAAAAAAGATGCTGAGACTCTAGAAAGAGTGCAGAGAAGAGCAACAAAGATGATGAGGGGACTGGAGGCTAAAACATATAAGGAACGGTTGCTGGAACTGGGTATGTCTAGTTTAACGAAGAGGGGAGACATGATAGCAGTGTTCCAGTATCTCAGGGGCTGCCATAAAGAAGAGGGAGTCAAGCTATTCTCCAAAGCGCCTGAAGGCAGGACAAGAAGCAACGGGTGGAAACTGACCAAGGAGAGAAGCAACTTAGAACTAAGGAGAAACTTTCTGACAGTTAGAACAATTAACCAGTGGAACAACCTGCCTCCACTTCACCACTCACGAGGTTGTGACCTTCAAAAATTCTTCTCTGACCTGTCGGCAAACAGACTTTACCACATCCCAAGGACGGACCCGTCCCCCAACCTGATCTTCTGGAGGTTCCAGGGAAGGTTGAAATAATAATAATAATAATAATAATAATAATAATAATAATAATAATAATAATAATAATAATAATAATAATAATCTACATAACTTTGTGATTCTGTGATTTGAAAGGACAATCTGAGTTTATACATGCTATACATAACCAAAGAGTTTTGTGAAGGATCACAAAAGGCACCAAAGAGCCAGTCCCACCGACTCCACGAAACAATTGCTCCTTTGTCTATTACATTCTGGAGTTGAACTTGATACCATGAATTGTTTCCTTGTTTGTCAAGAATGTGGGGAATTCAAAGCTCTTTTTATTCAGTTTAAGAAGGGAGGGGAATTAGCAAAGTAAATCAAAGTTAAGTCTCTTAGGGTTTGTTTGTTTTTTTTAACTGTTTACTTTGGACTGGAGAACTGAAGGTTTGCTGTTATCTTTTATCTCCTATCAGGAACCAAACCATGGTCTCTAGACCACAAAGCAAAGCAAACAGAGTCAGACCGTGTCACCCTTCCTGTTCAGAAATGATTTGCTTCAATGTTTGTTTTCTTCACCTCCGCTTTCATTTTTCCTTTCCTGTCTCATCAATTAAGAACTGACTCTGGAGGCAAGAAGCTGGACTACAGTGATACCTCAGTACTTATCGTTAATTGGTTCTGGGAAAGAAAGAAAGAAAGAAAGAAAGAAAGAAAGAAAGAAAGAAAGAAAGAAAGAAAGAAAGAAAGAAAGAAAGAAAGAAAGAAAGAAAGAAAGAAAAAAGAGAAAGACTGGTACAAAAGAAGCTCTTGATGAGCTGGTTGATCTAGGTCCCAGCACAAACTTGAAAATATTGTTCCAACCACGAACACCATTCTCCCAAGGTCAACGTAACATAACAATTAAAACATGGAGTCAGGACCAAAAAGGGTCCAGATTCAAACCCCATTTAGCCAAGATATCTCTGGGCCACTCCTGGCTGGCTTTGCAAACTTCACATGGCTAACTTTTAAGCAGAGTTTGTGGATGAAGCCACAATGGGCACAACAGACCTAAAAATGAGGGGGAAACCTACACAAAAAAAGAAAATCATAGAATCATAGAATTGGACGGGACCTTAGAGGTCCAAGCTTCTCACCTAGGTAGGAATCCTCATGCCATTTCAGATAAATGATTGTCCATCTTTCTTGAAAACTTCCAGCAATGGAGCAATTTCAGAAACAGGGGAAATCCCTAAAAGGTGTTGAAATTTCAAGAAAAAATTGTTGTCATCCCCACATCTCTTGCAATATCTAGCAGCAGAGTGAGCTGGAGAAATACTTGAAGATGCGGGGGGGGGGGGCATACTGCAAGCCACAAGGAGCCCATCTTTTATTTACTTCATTTGGCCAGCATCCTTAGCAATAAACACCGAACCATTGAAGCAACGAAAAGTGTGCAGAGAAGAGCAACAAAGATGATAAAGGGTCTGAAGGCTAAACTAGACAATGAACGTTTGAGGGAGCTAGATATATCCAGCCTATTGAAGAGAAGGATCAGGGGAGGTATGATAACTGTCTTCCAGAACTTGAGGGACTGTCACAGAGAACAGAAGGTTGACTTATTCTCCAAAGCACCAGAGGGCAAAACAAGAGTGGATGGAAACTTGTCAAAGAGAGATCCAAGCTAGAAGGAGGAGAATTTTTCTGACACTGAGAACAACTAATCAATGGAACAGCTTGCCTCCTGAAGTTGCGAGTTGCCTCCATCACTGAAGATGTTCAAAACTAGACTGGACAACCATTTTACTGGGGTGGTGTAAGGCTCCTGACTTGAGCAGGGGGCTGGACTAGAAGACCTCCAAGGTTCCTTCCAGCCCTAGGATTCTATCTTTTATGAAGCCTACATTGTGACAGATAGCACAATGCCTGCTTCATCCCTGGAACTTTGTCCCCCCCTAGCCATCTATGTTCTCAGCAAATCAGACTGGCAAAGGCTGTGTAGATGCACACTAAACATCTCATATGCAGGTTCTTTCTGTCTCCAAAGGTGTCTATAGGACATCATAATAATAATAATTAAAAAATGAAGATGGTGGCTGCAACCGTTCATATTTTTTAATGTGCATTGCACTTGAGACACACAAATAATGAGTGGACCTTCCATTGCAACATCATGGCCAATGTCTTGAACTTGTTTTGCCCTACTCTTCGGTCCTCTATTGCTGTCCTTGTGTTAAACTGCAGATTTTAAATCCCTCAAGGCAAGGTTACTCAGCAGTTCTGCGATGGCTGACTAACAATCATTAACATATTTTATTAGGATCATCATCACTGAGGACATGACAAAAACACAACATTACAATGCATTAACAGTCACCAACAAGCAATAGGAAGCTCAACCAATAAGTGAAACGAAAAGCAAAATCAAAACCAACTAAAACCAAATCCTTTTCCTATCTCAAACAGGAACCAGGACCTTTTTTTGCAAAACCTCTAAAACAAGGAAATCCTTCAACTTGTGACCTCAAAACCCACCATTCCTGACCAAAGGTGGTTTAAGATATCCAAACCATCGTCTAACTTTTCCAAACCATGAATTGGCAGTTTTTCTCAATAGGAAAGGAAATGCGTTTGTTGACCATTGTAAAAGGCAGTCGTGATTTTCCTTTTGTGCAAAAAACAGCTTTATACTACTAATCTCTAGATTCTAGAAAATTCTTCTCCGACACTAGTTTAAACATGCCTACTTGTAAGTAAGACCACCCCATTCTATAGGACTTATTTTTAGTTGATTTTCCAAACTTGTAATTGGCCATAAAAATGGTTTCTTAAACCAGTTTGGGATGAACCCTTTGCATTATTATTATTATTATTATTTTGCAGAAAACAAAAGGATTGAAAAGATTACATTCCATTTCAGTCTAACTGTAAACAAGAATTAGGGGGGAAAATCATTTAGGTAGGGGAATAAAAAGGAAACTTTAAAAGACCCTTTTTAATCAGCTGATTTATTTTTCCTGAACATAAGAAAAGGAATCCACTTAAAGTCACTCAGCAATACTGTACATGTCAAGGTAATAACCATAGAAGTGATTGGACCGTGATTCAACCACTTTGAAACGAAGTAGCCCAGACATTTTGACAAGAAAGAAATAAAAAATAAAAATTCCCCT
>NW_015388369.1:182148-193708 GCF_001527695.2 Protobothrops mucrosquamatus | reverse complement strand
GGAAACTTTAAAAGAC
Source organism: Protobothrops mucrosquamatus (assembly GCF_001527695.2). Lineage (NCBI taxonomy): Eukaryota > Metazoa > Chordata > Lepidosauria > Squamata > Viperidae > Protobothrops > Protobothrops mucrosquamatus. The sequence continues at coordinate 193,692 of NW_015388369.1, read as the reverse complement.
CCTTTTTAATCAGCTGATTTATTTTTCCTGAACATAAGAAAAGGAATCCACTTAAAGTCACTCAGCAATACTGTACATGTCAAGGTAATAACCATAGAAGTGATTGGACCGTGATTCAACCACTTTGAAACGAAGTAGCCCAGACATTTTGACAAGAAAGAAATAAAAAATAAAAATTCCCCTAATACAGCAAGAATAAAGTTCCACGTGTCATCCTTCACTGATCAAGCCAAGAAGTTAGCCAGTTGCACGTCATTCTTTCCGCCGGTTGTTTAAATCCTAAAAGCGTTGCTTTGCCTTATCTCCAGTTTGCAAAATATTTACTTTTCTAAGCAGTAAAACACTCAGACGTATATTTTGCTACTTGCAATAGTGGAATGACTGCACAAGGCAGATCAAGCCACTTCTGGAATTGGGGAATGCGGAAGAAAGTCCCTCCCTACAGGAAAAATCTGGACTTACCTCCAAGGATCCAAACACAGGAATGATCTTAACCAAAGTTTGCGGACAGAATTTCTAGCAGCCGGACCAGCAAAACAGTCTCAAACTCAGATGATAATGAGTCAACTGTGTTGTAAAACTCCTCCTCCTTGTTCAGCTGACTGAGGCCAAAATTCCCCCAGGCCGTTCAAGTTCTCATTGTAACTCTTTCATGCCTAATAATAATTTGCAGCTGATTTTCCACCAAGCTTGAAAAAGTCTTCAAAACACCAATCAACAACAACAACAACAACAACAACAAAATCCAGCAACATCACTACTTAGCTCAGTTACTAGTTTCAGTAATTCCTGAAAATTTGGAGGCAGCTTAATGATGTCCCAAACATCTATAATTATTCGGAAAATCTAATCTAATCTAATCTAATCTAATCTAATCTAATCTAATCTAATCTAATCTAATCTAATCTAATCTAATCTAAGAATAGAGCTAGAAGGGACCTTGGAGGTCTTCTAGTCGAGAGTCACCCAATGTTTCTCGCTTTACGGACCATCGGGGGGAAGGGATGGTTCATGCAAGTGGCTGGCAATGTTGCGCGTGCTCAGCTCCATTTGCGCAAGCAGTGTGCACGTGCACATGCAGCTCAGGCAAATGGAGCGTGCACACGCTTGCCTGTTGCTCGTGCAACTGAGGATGCGTGTAAAGATGGCACACGCTGGCCAACCGTTTCTACGTCCCAGTTGCAAATCTCTCAGGGCCCACTAGTGGGCTATAACCCACAGGTTGGGGGTCCATGTTCTAGCCCCCTACTCAAGCAGGAGATCCTATACCATTTCAGACAAATGGTAGTCCACTCTCTTCTTTGAAAAAAATCTGGTGATGGAGCACCCACAACTTTTGGAGGCAGGCTGTTCCACTGGTTAATTGTTCTCACTGTTAGGAAGTTCCTCCTTAATTCCAGGTTGTTTCTCTCCTTAATTAGTTTCCATCCATTGTTTCTTATCCTGCCTTCAGGCACTTTGGAGAATAGTTTGACTCCCTCTTCTTTGTGGCAGCCCCTCAAATATTGGAACACTGCTATCATGTCACCCCTAGTCCTTCTTTTCACTAGAGTCGACATACCTAATTCCTACAACTGTTCTTACTGCAGCCAATTTTGTACTGCAATACTGGAATACTGCAGCCAATTTTGGTCACCATACTACAAAAAAGATGTTGAGACCTTGGAAAAAGTTCACAGAAGAGCAACTAAGATGATCAAAGAGCTGGAGACTAAAACATACGAAGAACGGCTGTAGGACCTGGGTTTGGCTAGTCTAAAGAAAAGAAGAAATAGGGGAGACATGATAGCAGCATTCCAGTATTTGAGGGGCTGCCACAAAGAAGAGGGGGGTCACAGTATTCTCCAAAGCACAATTCAACAATTCAACTCTACTATTTAAAATAGTTAAAAAAATATTTTAATTTTTGTCATTCACATTTCATTTTGTCTCTCCTTTGGCATCCATGATTCCATTCCACTATTTTTTTTCAATATTAGTGTAACTCTTGTCCAGCAATGGATTGTCCCATGCTGAGTTGGCCATGGCAAATTGTCCTATGGCAAATTGGCCACAGTGAGTTGGCCTCGGCAAGTTGTCGTAGACCCGTTTTGCCAATGCTCTTCAAGACACTCAAGAGGGATGGGCAAGCCCAGCTTTTATATGCTTTTGGAGACCCCCTTGAAGTCCATGTGAAAATGGAAATCCGAGGAAAGATTAATATTGTGTTTGGGACAAGTTAAGGACAGCAATACTGTGGGTGAATTTCTAGTTGCATGTCTTGCAACCTCATTAGTGAGTGGGAAACCCAACCACTGTTTATTTCCCTTGGATACACACGTTATGTGCATATCTGGGTGGTAAGTTTAGCCAGCTTTAAAGTTGCTTAACTGGCATTTTGCCTGCCACTTAAGGCTAACTTGTAGAGATGTCCTATGCTAGTGACTCAGGATATTTTGGAAGGTAGAATCTAGCATTGTTTTGGAAATATGCTAACTCTTTGTCCAAATATAGCCCAGTTAGAGGAAGTGTGCTGGGTGAAGCAAGAGGGAATCCCCTGATGCTTCTCAACAACTCCTTGTGCTTCTCAACAACTCCTCCTCCATCCTACTGACCTAATACGCTATTTTTGGACGTGGGTTGAGATCTCCTCAGAAGCATGCTAGATGCATGTTAGAAGATAGAACATAGACTGTAGAATAATAGGGTTGGAAGGAACCTTGGAGGTCTTCCAGTCCCACCTCCTACTCAAGCAGGAGACCCTATACCATTCCAGAGAAACAGCTGTCCAATCTCCTCTTGAAAACTTCCAGTGGTGAAGCACCCATAACTTCCAGAGGCAAGCCGTTCCATTGATTAATAGTTCTCATTGACAGGAAATTTCTCCTTAGCTCTAGGCTGGCTCTCTGTTTAATGAACTTCCATCCATTACTTCTTGTCCTACTCTCAGGTGCTTTCGAGAATAAATTCACCAAGAAGATAATCTGGGTTGCTGGTCATTAATGCTAGGTAGAGGTTGCGATGAGCATTGGGGGGGCACTCCTTCCTACACTATGTCACTCACTGTCCCCTGGCCGTGCCTGTGACCTGTCACTTGAACTGAAAGGGGAAGAAACAGGCAGAATTCTTATCAATTTCACTCTAACACAGGGGTCCTCAACCTTGGCAACTTTAAGACTTGTGGACTTCAACTCCCAGAATTCCTCAGCCAATTCTGGGAGTTGAAGTCCACAAGTCTTAAAGTTGCCAAGGCTGAGGACCCCTGCTCTAATCTTCCAAACTGGTAACTCTCAAGCAGTTGGTAGGAATGGTGGAAAGCGGGCATAGTAGAAGTCTTTGGTGAAAGAGGCATAAAATGGCACCTGTGTTGAAAGTGGTGCGGCATGGCACCCTAAACCATGATTTGCAAATGGCAGTATCTGGGATCACATCTGCATGGAGCACAACGAAGCGTACCAAACGTAGGTCAACTAATGTCACAAAATGCTCGTGCACGCTCAGTTAATGCTGCCCTATCCCAATCCTTCAAAAATGAGGTATTGTGTGTGTGTGAGAGAGAGAGAGCAATGCACTTTAAGTAATAGCAGTAACTGAGTCAGAGTATCAGATGGAAAACCCCTGCAAATAAAGGGCATGTTGGTTATCCACATACCACAACGATTACATTACTTGGAAAGCAAGGCCTAGAATAGCAATGAACAACTGGGCCACCAGTCTTGTTAATCAGGTTGGATATGTTTGTCTGGCAGTGTCCGACAGAGAGACCAAACTACACAGCTTTGTTTCTTATTGCTTTGTGCCACAATTCCGAGGAGACCAGCACCCTAACCCTTAAGTCAATGAGGAAAACTGTTTGCATTTGGGGAAAAAAATGCAGTGGTTAAGGCAGGGGTCTTCAAACTTGGCCCTTTGATGACTTGTGGACTTCAACTCCCAGAATTCCTGGGCCAGCTGTGCTGTGCTGGCTCAGGAATTCTGGGAGTTGAAGTCCACAAGTCATGAAAGGGCCAAGTTGGAAGACCCCTGGGTTATGGCATCAGGCTGGAAACTGGGAGACTGGGATCCCAAAGGTGCTTTTTTCACGAGGCAATTGGACTTTCTTGTTTTTCTCTGAAGACATTTCGCTTCTCATCCAAGAAGCTTCTTCAGTTCTGAAGAAGCTTCTTGGACCAGAAGCGAAACATCTTCAGAGAAAAACAAGGAAATCCAGTTGCCTCGTGAAAAAAGCATCTTTGGGATAACTATGACCTGGATGACTCAGAATCTCCATAGACACTGGGAGACTGGGAGTTCCAGTTCCGTCTTAGCCATGCAACAACTAGGTGACGTTGGGCCAGCTTCTCTCAGAAGATGGCAAGGACCAAACAGCTCCCCAAATCATTGCCAAGAATTACAGACTCCTGTAGCTGGTTGAACAACACCATCAGCATGCAGTTTCTACAAATGGCTGGCTTAGCACACGGTAGAAACTCGGCAACTGGGATGTCTACATTATTTATGGCTTTGCGGTGTGTGTGTGTGTGTGTGNACACTTGGAATACTGCATCCAGTTTTGGTCACCGCGATGTAAAAAAGATGTTGAGACTCTAGAAAGAGTACAGAGAAGAGCAACAAAGATGATTAGGGGACTGGAGGCTAAAGCATATAAGGAACGGCTGCTGGAATTGGGTATGTCTAGTTTAATGAAGAGAAGGACGAGGGGGGACATGATAGCAGTGTTCCAATATGTCAGGGGTTGCCACAAAGAAGAGGGAGTCAAGATATTCTCCAAAGCGCCTGAAGGCAGGACAAGAAGCAACGGATGGAAACTAATCAAGGGAAGCAACCTAGAACTAAGGAGAAACTTCCTGACAGTGAGAACAATTAACCAGTGGAACCACCTGCCTCCAGAAGTGGTGAATGCGCCAACACTGGAAGTTTTTAAGAAGAGAGTGGACAGCCATTTGTCCGAAATGGTATAGGGTTTCCTGCCTGAGCAGGGGGTTGGACTAGATGACCTTCAAGGTCCCTTCCAACTTTACTACTACTACTACTACTACTACTACTACTACTACTACTACTACTACTACTATTATTATTATTATTATTATTATTATTATTATTATTATTATTACCATGTTTTCCTCCTCTAGTCCTCTACCTCTTTTCTGTTACTTCTCCTCTTCAGCTCCACCAGAATCTTGTGACTGACCAAGCATGGTCAGGAGGATGGTTTATCTGGGTTTCCCCCAATGTTATTATTCTGATTTCCCTTCTCTTCTTCTGTCCCGTCGCCCAGCTTCTTTCATTTTTGGAAACGCTGCTTGTGCAAGAGGACTGGAAAATCCCACGTTGGCTGAAAAAAGCTTTGCATGAGGACAATGGGCTTGTTCTTCCTACGTGGATTGTAAAAACAAATCCTTCTGGGTTTGCTGGACACAACTTGCAGTCCATGGCTTCTGACTTTCATTTTTGTACAGAACAGGGAAAGGTAAACCTCGATGTGAGTCACACCTGGCATTGCTATGGGAAAGTGACTCAGAATACAACAGAAGAAAAGAGATCACTATAGATCAGGTTTAGGCGATTCGTTTCTGCCACATGAGAACCTGGGACGGTTGTGAAGGGCTGAACCAATAGGGCTGTGAAGGTACATAAGTGTGGGAATGACACTCAGAACAGCCAAACTCTGACTCTGCTGTCCTTCAACTCCCCCATCCTAAAAAAGACCCAGATTCTCAGGTCAGGAAGGCCCATTTGATGAGCCAGCAGTGCACTCTGCTCTTCTCCTTCCTTCCTTCCTTCCTTCCTTCCTTCCTTCCTTCCTTCCTTCCTTCCTTCCTTCCTTCCTTCCTTCCTTCCTTCCTTCCTTCCTTCCTTCCAATTATCTTAAGGAAACAGAACAGAGCCCTGGAAAAATGCATTTTATCATCATAATAAACAAGGCCTATTATCCACCGGTTGATTTGATGGAAGATAGCATTTTATTTCTATACTAGCTTTACCCAGCCACGCGTTGCTGTGGCTCCGTCTGGTAAAAGCGTGTGTTGCTTTTATGTCCAACAGATGGTGCTGTTTTTCAAAAAAAGCATGTTTTTAACCTGTCACAGGTGTGACATCTACCGGTATATAATATAGGTATACAACCAGGGACCAGGGGACTCCTGTCTGAAGAGAATCACAGTATGTGATTGATAATTAATTAGTAATAATTTAGTTAATAATTAATTATGACGCTCATCTCACGATCAAGTGATTCTGGGCAGACTACAGCATAGGATTGCATTTCTGGAAAACAACGACAACACTGGGATGACAATTCCCCAACCTTCCCATCCTGTCCCAGGAGAAGCTTACTCATGTTCTCAGTGAATGCTTGAATCAAACAAGTGGCCTCCTCCAGGATCTTTTCTTCCATTGATTTTTTTGCCCACTCCAAAGTTCCTGAGAAGCATCAGTGAAAACCTTATTTGCTCTTCCCATACTTCACCATATCTTAAGGTCAGGATACCTGGGAAAAAATTATCCAGCCATCATTCATCTTTAGGTGTTAAGCACCAGAGAAATCAGGATATTCAAGCAAATTCAAATAAAGATGTATTGCAAGCTTAAGCTCTACAAGAATCTGGCCAACTGACCGTTAAGGGAAATAAGGAAAAGACGAGAGAGGCATTCAAGGTAGGCTGGATTTAAATCACTTGCAGGCGCTCAGGGACTCAAGACTGATGATGCATTTGACCCCTCCCGGAAGCTCAGCTTGGTCATCTCCTACCTCATGTTGCTTATCAGTAGCGATTAATCTACTTATTTCTTTATTTTTCAGATAGACATGCATTTTCAAATACAGCGATATCAGTAAAGGAACAAAGAATTACTGGAATAATACAATGAATACTCAACTACTAAAGGGTTACCATGATAAGAAAAATAGATTAAGTAGTTATTTTATGGTATGAGAAACAAATTTTTTTTTGACTAAATGCCAAAATCTCTATGATATTATTATTCCTAAATGTTAAAAACAAAAAAAAGAAGAAGGGAGCTAATTTTAAACATTTCAAGAGATTTCACCAAACTCCATTCCCCAAAGTGTTCAGTCAATGCTCCTGCCGGGTCATGCATTGGTGTAACTGTAAGCATTTTATATGCAAAAGTTTAATGGGACCACTTAACAAGGGAGGGATTTTTATCATAGCTGGCAGAAGTCTAGAACAGTGTTTCTCAACCTTGACAATTTTAAGGCATGTGGACTTCAACTCCCAGAATTCCACAGCCAGCATTGCTCTCTGATTAAAAATCTTTTAATAAGTCTGCTACCAAGCCCCTGTGAGTACCCAGCTTGTTCAATAATAAACAGTCACTTAATGAATGGTCATTAACTGAGAACTATGTTAATAGATTTATTTATCTGTCTTTTACTTGATTGTTGTTTCATCTATGTCTTATTTTCTTTCAAAATATAAAATAATACTGTAAAATTAAAGGCAGGTGAAGGAGAGGAAAGAGAATCGACTAATTTGGGATTCAACACAAAATGAATCATAAACTATTCGTTCGTGCGGACAAACAACACCTTTCTTTAGCCATCTAAAATATCAATTTTTTCCAGTAAATGTTTGGAAGGTGAGTGTTTTATTTGGAAACTTGGAAGGAGAACCAAATTCACTTTAAAGAGCTAACGAATTGTTCAGAAATAGTTTGATGCAATTAGGAACGAGGATTCCCCTGGATTGAATGACAGGCATTCTCATATCTCCACAAGATTCTAAATATTTTTCTCCAAATTCTGGATGAAACAAAAATTGGATCTCACGTAGAAAAGTTAACAAAAACACACACGCCCTTTCTGTTGTTGCTGGAGCAGCAGAAATGTCGGCAGATTCACCCTGTTGGAGTTTAATGGAAGAATGATTAAAGAGCCTTATATGATCCAACTCCTTCAGTGGGTCCCTCTTAATGAACTGAAGCAGATTCCCAAACGGGCAGCCTCCGTGGTCCAGGGGGAAAACCTGTGGGACGTTGGTTCTTCCAGAAACAGAGGAATAGGATGAAAAGAACAATCAGCCAGCCGAAAACAACCATGTTGAAATGTACTTGGCAAACCAGCCACAGATTAAATATTTAAGTCAGGAAGAACGGCACAAGGTGTTCAGATGCCAGCTGTATTTCATAAACTGCACTTTGGCAAGCAGAAAAGTAATATCAGGAACATCAGAAACATTGTTGTGATTCCGTGCCAGCCTGTGATCCCGGCAGCTGAGTCCGGGGAATCAGAGGAAGAGGAGGAGGGGTCTGATGAGTTACAAGACTTACAAAGTGAGGAAGAACATGCCCTCTCCACTCGTGACCAAGCTGTAAGCCAGCTGTGCTGGGAGGATGAGTCAGACTCGGAGGAAGCACACCTGGAAGACCTCAGAGACACTGGTAATCGTAGACAGGTCACACGAGTAAATCAGAGGGAGGCAATGGGTCGACTCCAGAGGAGAAGGAGAAAGCAGTGAGAAGCCATGCCTTGAGGGCTGCGTAACAAAAAGGGAATGTGTGGGCAGGGCTGATTGCTGGAGGTAACCTTTTGCAAAGAACTTCAGGGTCAAGGGATCATGGTCTGTTTGTTTTGCCTGTGAATTATTTCTTGTTTCGACTCCTGCTCTGTTTTGCTTTTGAACAAACTATCCGTTGGAAAAGTGTTCTGTTGCTTTTGTTTGGTGGGGAAATGATCAGAACTGTATATCAAATAAAAAGGGTTGGTTTGTCCAGCCTACTGTTAAAAGAGGGGTTGCCTTGTGAAGTAACAAGGACGTACGTAGGCTGGGACAGAACAAACATCAGGAAAAAATGTCAAGCACTACATACTTGTCAGAAAACATTTCACCTCTGAATCTGGAGAACACTGTCCCACAATTCACCAAGCAAAAGGCAACACCGTATATTCAAATGTGTAGTAGCTAGTATCAAATGCAATTAAGTTTTTGGGTTTGGCTAATCTAGAGAAAAGAAGGACTAGGGGTGACATGATGGCAGTATTCCAATACTTGAAGGGCTGCCCCAAAGAGGAGGGGGACAATTTATTTTCCAAAGCACCAGAGGACAGGACAAAAAAGAAACTAATCAAGGAAATTAGTTTAGATATAGATATGTAAATAGGTAGGTAGGTAGGTAGGTAGGTAGGTAGGTAGGTAGATAGATAGATAGATAGATAGATAGATAGATGGATGGATGGAGGGAGGGAGGGAGGGAGGGAGGGAGGGAGGGAGAGAGAGAGAGAGAGAGAGAGAGAGAGAGAGAGAGAGAGAGAGAGAGAGAGAGAGAGAGAGAGAGAGAGAGAGAGAATCAGCAAAGTCTTCAGGCTCTATTTTGGGGCTCTGACATTATATGTTGGGTAGTTTGTTTTTCAGTCCTGTAGTCACAATTCGGTGATGGTATTTTGCCCCACGTATAGAGGACATCTGTTCATCTACCACAACCAATGCAAATTTGATTCAGTGTTATACATATCTCACAGGGCTGGTCAAATCCAGGTAGTTTTTCCAAAATGTAAGACAAACTTTGATATTGTGGAGGGCAATTTTCTATCCAATGTCATTTCCACATATTGTGTATGTTAAAACTATCTTCTACCAGTACTTTAGCAGTAGAAATAGCTGGATGTCAAGAACTCAACCTGTTCCGCTCCAGGCAAGCAGCATCACTCAATATTGGCAGCTAAGAGTTATCAATAATCTTCAGGTATTCTTGGCGGAAGGCATTTTTCATCTTATTTCTGGGGCTCTACATGACTCAAAACAGGCAGCCAATATGTGGGAGTAGTTTGAATCGAATCATGCAGGAAGAAGCATTTGATAAACAAGTTGTGCACATTCCTTTCAGTAACCCTAAAAAAGAGAAGAGACCTGGAAAATAAAATTCATCATCATCATCATCATCATCATCATCAAAAAAAAAAAAGATTGTTCCTTCACTGGATGATTTTTGCATAAGGTAGCATTTTATTTATGTTTCAGAAAAGGATCTTGTGGTGAATTTGAAGTAGAGGTGGCCACTGGCTGTTGGAGAGAACGGGATGATCTTGAATCAGTTACACCTATTCATAGAGCTGGCGACATTTCAGCAACACCTTAAAGCGAGATGGGGATTGTGTAACCTCAAAGTGTGGTGTAAAATCTGGCGCCTGATATTTATCTGACCACGATAACTGGAAGTTCCTGAGAATGCTGGTGAAGAAGAGGAAGAGCTCCATCCGAGCCAGGATTTCCCCTAAGCAGACTCGCGGCCCTGGAAAGGCAAAGTGGAGGAGAAAGAGAGAAGCCAGTCAGATAATGAACTTATCACAACCCCTCGATCCATTTGGTTCTCCCTCAAAATGATTTCCGTAAGTCTCTAAAGAAAGGCTGGGAAGTTTTGAGTTGAGAGAGAGGGAGAGGGAGAGGGAGGGAGGAAGGGAGAGAGAGAGAGAGACAGACAGACAGACAGACAGACAGACAGACAGACAGACAGACAGAGACATAGAGAGAGACAGAGACAGACAGAGACAGAGACAGACAGAGAAAGAGAGAAATTCACCTGCTGAAAATGCCAAAAAGGCTTCCGGCTTCACAAAGTCTCCCTCTTCATTCAGGAAGTTGGAGGGGTTGAACTCATTGGGGAACTTCCACTGAGATTCATCATGATGGGCAGACTGGATATTGACAAAAACCATGGTGTCCTGCACAAGCCAACACAGGTAAGTCATGTTGATGAAAGTCATCATTGTCAGACATGGCTCTGGATGAGCTTTCAGATAGACCTCATTGAGATGTGGTTGAAGAACGGCAGATGAAGGTGAAAAGGAATAAGGACGATCAAGTAGCGCTGAACTCAGAAGTAGCAAAAAGAGGAAGCTGGAACCAAGTTGAAAGAAAGAAAGAAAGAAAGAAAGAAAGAAAGAAAGAAAGAAAGAAAGAAGGAAGGAAGGAAGGAAGGAAGGAAGGAAGGAAGAAAGAAAGAAAGAAAGAAAGAAAGAAAGAAAGAAAGAAAGAAAGAAAGAAAGAAAGAAAGAAAGAAAGAAAGAAAGAAAGAAAGAACCCAAACATCTTATTTTCTCAGGTCAGGAAGACACAGGTGATCACACGCAGATTCATCAACACTCCATTTCAGGAGAAACAATGAAACCTTTCTGCTTTTACCTTTGGAATTTTATATCCAAAAAGCTGCACATCTTTAATGGCGGCGTGAGGTAGTCCAAGAGGAACAACGTTTGAAATGCGTTGGATTTCATGAATGACGGCATTTGTGTAGGGCAACTTTCCTCGGTCTTCGTACTTCAAGATTGCCTTGTTTCCCACAACTGTGTCTATTTCCTTCCAGCATTTCTCTGAGGAACAAATAGCTTAGTTACCTTCTGGAAAACGTTTCACTGACTTTGAGTAGACAATGGTTTGTTTTCCAAGCAGGTGCCCACCAGAAGAGAGGAGAGTGAAGCTGACTGAGTTTCCAGCCATGATAATTCAGGACCCTTCCTCATTTTACATAATAAGTGCAGTTGTTACTACCCGTATTTCCACGAAAATAAGACCGGGTCTTATATTAATTTTTGCTCCAGGCTTATTT
>NW_015388369.1:180757-181989 GCF_001527695.2 Protobothrops mucrosquamatus | reverse complement strand
TCCATCTAAAAATATTCTGAGAAATATGACTAAAGCATGAAGTTGAGAAAGGAAGAACAGGCAACTTCTTCCAGTGACAACCCATCATAATAGGAAAGTTGAGGGAGACGGTGAGGGTCCCCCAGAGCTGGCAAGGGGGTCTGTCTTCTCAGTCCTGCTTCTGCTACAACCTGACGGAAAGATCAAATCTACCTTCTGCATTTCTTCTAAATACGCATGGGTGAAACCCCAAGATTCTCCTAGAATTAAGGTCACCTTGGTTGGTCGGGGCTGCACAACATGCAAAGCATAGGGACACAGCTGCATTCTCACAACGTGTCCCCCAGGCAGAAAGAGGACTAGGCTCAACATCTAGAAAAGTCCCTGTATCAATGTTTTTGTTATATTCTCGGGACCCGTAATGTCAGGAAAACAATTCCAAGATGAAAGCGTGGAAATTCAACCATCAGAGATTGAGGAAATTTACCTTCTGCATTTCTTCTAAATACGCATCGGTGAAATCTCGAGGATCTCCTGGAGTCAAGGTTGCCCTGTGTTCTTCCATCTCTTTTTTCATAAAAACATCTACTTCCTTTGCAGTTACTAGTATTGTCTGGTGAGGCAGGGGGAGATGTCTCACCAAGGGCACCTCGTTGTAAAGCTGCCAGCAAATGAAAGAAAAAGTGAACTGAAGGAGTATATACTGAGCAGGAAAAACATCTTCTTTGCTGCTATTCTCAGTTTGGTAGGCTGTGAAATATCCCAATAGGTTAAATTTCAGTACAGAAGCTGTCCTAATTAAATGGATAACTGCCCGGGTCAACCAAATCACTCAGAAAGAGCTTTTACCCGGTTGTCCTTGCACTGATGATATGATTTTCTAATTCCTAGGAAAGCAAGAATTTAGAACAGATTATTTATAGCTTGGGGTTGAATTGTGGGTTCCTTGGTGCTGTTGTGGTCCATCAGCTGTCAGCAGAGCTAGCAGCAGAGTCAGACGAGGAGGAGGATGGGAGGGGGAGCCTGGGTCAACTTCAGAGCTTTTGGAAGGCTCTGATGCCCACAGTAAAAAATGACAATAAAGATTATCTATCCATCTGTTCATCCATCATCTATCTATCTATCTATCTATCTATCTATCTATCTATCTATCTATCTATCTATCTATCCATCCATCCATCCATCCATCCATCCATCCATCCATCCATCTATCTATCTATCTATCTATCTATCTATCTATCCATCCATCCATC
>NW_015388369.1:174167-179503 GCF_001527695.2 Protobothrops mucrosquamatus | reverse complement strand
GTTTGGTCTGTACTCCAGATTGCAAAGGAAAAGGGACATTTACCCATACCAGAATGGGTAACTTGGATTCTAACAGGCTTTTGGAAGAAGAATAAAATAGAAATAATAGAATCGGAAATCATATTCAATTACCTTTTTTGTTAGTGATGATGTCTATTATAGGAATATCTGCCCTTCCAGCAAATTCTATGCCTTTCATCACAAGGACCTCCTTTGCTGGAGAAAACCCATGAGTGAAGACCACAGGTGTTCTTCCAAGATAAAGACTGAAGACAGGACCATATTTTTTTCTTAGCTGAAATGAAGTAGCCAGGAGTGTTAGCATAAAGGTATTAGGAAATTAGTTGGGACCGATTATTGCAATGTTGCGACGTTCAAACTCCATTCCCCAAAGTATTTGGTCAACGGTCCTCCTGATTTATGCAAAGGTGTAACTGTAAACATTCTATCTGCAAAAGTTTAAGTATGTATAAGTATTACTTGAAGAGGTGCGATGTCTCAGGATTGCCACTTACAACGTCTTGCTGATTTCTCCCATTTACTTTGTTTCTCAGAAGCTGGCAGTGGAGGTCATAAATGGCAAACACCTGACTACAGGACACAGCGACTGTCCTAATGAAGGGCTGGCTGGGGAACGCCCAAATGGTCATCACATTGTCAGCCTCCAGTTTGAGTGTCCAAATAAAGTCCAGGATTTCTTTCATTTCTGAAGATCTTACTCTTTTATTGAATACAAGACATGGTACAAGCAAAGGAAAACTAACTCTAAAATCCCAAGACAACTAACCAAAGCATATAACAATGACATTCCCAGCCCAACCTCCCAGTTGTCCACCTAGTTCTCGTTCTTTTGAGAACCTTCTGCTATCTGCTTCACACCGGTTAGAATGTCCTTGAAAAGTTTCCATACATCTTCGTATCAACAAGCGTTTGTGGAATTGGAGAGGTTTCATTTCTCTAACTAACCCATTTGAACGCTCATCTCCCACCCACCCCCTTACTCTAAAGACAAGATGAAAACAATAAGCCATGTAGGTGCCAAGTTTTCATTCTTGACACACATGATGCAACTTCAAGGACCGGTCTTAAGTTCATTCATTCAGCAAAGTTGTCATAACTTTGGACGGTCACCAAACAAATCTTCATGAACCAAGAATTACCTGAAATAGATTTATTTTTCCTCTACCAGTGCTTCCTTCTTTTGTTTTATAGTTTTTCAAAATATAAATGGAGTTCAGCTGAATCAAAAACTACTCATTCATAACTTAAACGTCCTTTAGCCTTCTAGAGCACCAAATTTCTCCCGTAGTTTCTGGAAGATAGGTATTTCATTTGGAAATATTTGAGGTGAACCAAATTCACCTCAAAGAGCTAATGAAATCATCAAAAGATATTGGATTCTTTGAGGGGGGGAGGGATGGAGGGTTGGGTTGGGGGGAGGGGGGGGTTATATTGTAAAATTTTATAAAACTTTCAATAAAAAAAAAAGATATTGGATTCAATTAGGAATTAGGATTCCTCTGCCTCAAATGGTACATATTTTCACATCTCCAAAACACCCTAAATGTTTTTGTCAAAATTTTGTGGCCAGCAAAATTGGATCTCATGTGGAAAAGTTAATAGAGACAGCCATTCCCGTCAGTTATTTCTGCAGCAGCAAAATGTCAGCAGATTCACCCTGTGGAGTTTAATACGAGAGCAGAACGGGAGCTTTACCTGATCCAATATCTTCAGTGGGTCCCTCTTACTGAACTGAAGCAGATTCCCAAGCAGGGGCAGCCTCCATGGTCCAGGGGGAAAACCTGCAGGACGTTGGTTCTTCCAGAAACAGAGGAACAGAAGGGAAAGAACGATCAGCCAGCCGAGAATAACCATGTCGGTAGTAGAAAAAATCTCATTCTGTTTCCCACCCCACCCCCACCAATATCCCCGGCAAATTAGCTAAATATTAAATCTTTGAAGTTAGGATAAAAGGTACATGGTGTTCAGGTCAGATTTCATAGGCTGCATTTTGGCAAGCAGAAAATTAACATCAGGAACCTCAGGGGAAAAAAGGTCAAAATACAGCATTACATCTAAAATGCCAGAAAATTTTCATCCATGAATCTGGAGAAGATGGCCCTGCAATTAACCAACGAAAAGCAACATTATTGAAAGAAAAATAAACCAAGTTTATTTGGTTTAATAAACCAAGGTGTCAGGGCCCACTTCAATACCTCATCCTAAGAAAGTAGAACTCGTGGAAGCAGTTTCTTCCAAAAGGATCTTTTATTAGGAGAAGTTGATAGCAGGCATAATAGACAGGATCTGAGGGTTTCCCGCTCAGATTGATAGGTTAAAGTGTCCCAATCAAAACCCCACCCCATAGTTCATCCGGTCAGTTCAAACAGGCCAATCCCTAGGTATTAAGTCTGTTGTGGGGAAAAAGGAGATAACATCAGGCCGTCTCCGGGCTACAGTGATGTTTTGTGGGCTTTTCGCAGCTTCCCTTGCGAACGCGGAGATAAACGAGTTGCCGGAGGTTGCATTCCTTTTGTCTCCCCCGCTTTACTAGCTGACAACACGGGGAGAGAAAGTTCGCAGAAGAAATATGCAGAAAGAGCAAAGTGTTGCATTGTAGCGATAGAGGAAGTCAAGGCAATAACCTGCAAGCATTCCCCCCTCCCCTCCAGATGTATGGCAGAACCCAGGAAGAGAAGAGAGTGAGCTGGGGTCAGGATGAAAGAAGAAAGGGACTGGGTTAGGAATAAAGAAGGGGACCATTAAGATATGGGTTCTGACATCCTGCCTCCCTTAAAAAAAGAGAGAGATCCACCTGTGAAGAGATAGAGAGAAATGCATACAGGTTAATCGGAATCCATTCGTTTTGGGAAGCTGGGAGATGTTTCCATACTATTAAGTATTGAGTTGAGCCATGGTATTTCCTGGAATCGAGGATTTATTTGATTTGAAAGACAGCGTGTAAATCCAACTCTTAGGTGTGTGGAGATACAGCGTCCAGGAAAAGGACTGTGTTCATCTAGCAATTCTGTACAAGAAAATCTGGAGATTCTTGGACAATATCAATTCTTCTCTAGTCCAAGGTAGAAGAATTTGGCTCTGGCCTTGAGAAGGAGATAAAAGACGTGAACCTGAGAAAGCAGAAAGTTTGGGAGCATTCCTGAAATCCCAGTGGGGTCTGCTTCTTGGCCTGGCCTTGCTTGTGTGGTTGACTGGCAAAGACCAAGGCAGATGAGTCCCCAGAAGCCACCTCACCTGAATATCTCCCCCACCCTGCACAGGCACCACACCTGCGTACCTCCCCCACCCTGTACAGGCTCCAGATTCTCTTGCCAGGAGGAGCCATCTGATAAACAAGCTACGGACTCTGCTCTTCTCCATTCTTCCTTCCGGTAACCTTGACAATAGAGAGAAGAAACCTGGAAAATGAAATTCATCTCCATCATAAACAAGACTGATCCTCCACTGGAAAATGTGGCATAAGATAGCACTTTCTTTATGTTTCAAAAAATGAATTGGTGGTGAATTTGAAGTAGAGAAGGCTGGCTGTTGAAGAGAATAGGATGGCCTTGAATCGGTTGCCTTGCAGATCCTCACTTCAATCTACGCATTTGGCTGGCGACATTTCAGCAACACCTTAAAGCGAGATGGGGATTGTGTAACCCCAAAGTGTGGTGTAAAATCTGGAGCTTGAGATTTATCTGGCCACGATAACTGGAAGTTCCTGAGAATGGTGATGAAGAAGAGGAAGAGCTCTATCCGAGCCAGGTTTTCTCCTAAGCAGACTCTCGGCCCTGGAAAGGCAAAGTGGAGGAGAAAGAGAGAAGCCAGTCAGACAGTTGAAGGCCGACAACCAACTGCAACTGCCAGACCTGTTTGTTTCTCTACAATATGATCCCAAATCTCATGAGATTTCCAAAGTTGGTAACAGTTCTTTTGCACTCTTTCCTTCTCTAAAAGGTTTACCTTCTAGGCCTCCATGCAGCACGCCTCATGTTGCTTAGACTTAAAAAAGAGGTTGAGACTTTGGAAACAGTGTGGAAAAGAGCTACAAACATGATTAGGGCCTGGAGGCTAAAGCATATGAAGAAAGGTTGCAGGAATTGGGAATGTCTAGTCTAGAGAAAAGAAGCACTAGGGTGGACATGATAGCAGTGTTCCAAAATTTGAGGGGCTGCCACAAAGAAGAGGGGGGTCAGCCTATTCTCCAAAGCACCTGAAGGGCAGGACAAGAAGCAATGGATGGAAACTAATCAAGGACAGAAGCAACCTAGAACGAAGGAAAATTAACCTGACAGTGAGAACAATTAACCAGTGGAACGGGTTGGCTTCAGAAGTTGTGGATGCTCCAACACCGGAAGTTTTTAAGAAGAGGTTGGACAACCACTTGTTTGGAATGTTACAGGATCTTCTGCTTGAGCACACCTTTTCTGGTCCAGGACCAGGTGTTGATTACACGATTAAAGGATCAACATGATTACCTGTGTTTGTTTTTACCCCCATTTTCCTGTAGGATGCTGAACTATAAGCTGAGCCCAAGAGCTGACATCCACAAGTCTCTAAAGAAAGGTTTCCACTAAAAGGTTTTGTGACTCTCTGTGTGTGTGTCTGTGTGTTTGTATTTGTGTTTGTGTGAGAGAGAGAGAGAGAGAGAGAGACAGAGACATAGAGAAGAATAATTGACCTGCTGAAAACGGCATGAAGGCTTCCGGCTTCACAAAGTCTCCCTCTTCATTCAGGAAGTTGGAAGGGTTGAACTCATTGGGGAACTTCCACTGAGATTCATCACGATGGGCAGACTGGATATTGACTAAAACCATGGTGTCCTGCACAAGCCAAGACAAGCACACAACAAAGATATTGAACTATAAGCCCATGGCGCTCCCATAAAATGAGCTTCAAAAGGAAGAACCCCTCCCCATTGATCTCAATCTCCTGCTTTCTCTTGCTCTTACACACAAACACAAATGCCTCAGGTGAGGAAGACACAGATGGACACTTACCGATTCACCAACACATCACTACACGTAAAACAATTAAAGGTTTCTGGTGTGTTTGTTGTTTACCTTGGGAATTTTATATCCAAAAAGCTGCACATCTTTAATGGGGGCGTGAGGTAGTCCAAGAGGAACAACAGTTGAAATGCGTTGGATTTCATGAATGACGGCATTTGTGTAGGGCAACTTTCCTCGGTCTTCGTACTTCAAGATTGCCTTGTTTCCCACAACTGTGTCTATTTCCTTCCAGCATTTCTCTGAGGAACAAATAGCTTAGTTACCTTCTGGAAAACATTTCACTGACTTTGAGTAGACAATGGTTTGTTTTCCAAGCAGGTG
>NW_015388369.1:171515-173905 GCF_001527695.2 Protobothrops mucrosquamatus | reverse complement strand
CTTAACCGGGCCTTATTTTTTGGGTAGGGCTTGTATTACAAGCATCCTGAAAAATCATGCTAGGGCTTAATTCCAGTTGGGTCTTATTTGGGGGGGAAACAGGGTATTATAGATGAAGAACGCTATTTTACAATTCTTTACCTTGGATCTTTACCTTAGCTCAGTTACCTTCTGGAAAACATTTCATTGACTTTAAGCAGACATTGGTTTGATATTCACCAGAAGTAATAAGAGTGCAGCTGTCTGAGTTCCCAGCTATGATAACGACCCCCCATTCAGGACCCTTCCTCATTTTACATAAGTGAAGTTGTTATTATTACAGGTCAAGAACCCTATTTCAAAAATTCTTTACCTTGGACCTCTGGAAAGGCCATCAAATAGAGCAATGTCCACTGCAATGTTGCTGTCATTGTCTCTGTTCCAGCCAAAAACAGGTTAGATAGTAAGATTAGCAGTTGCTGTTCTTCAAAACTTGAACCTTCCCTCTCAGGCTGGGGTTTAATTAAAAGAAAGAATGTTGTTAAACTCAAATGGGAAAAGGACCCTCTCCCAGTCATGTATTCTCATCCATTCAGTTGACAACTCCAATTTAAAAGCCGGAATTCATTCTGAAAAATATGACTAAAAATAGACAGGAAGCAGTGAGAAGGGAAACGAGCAACTCATCATAACAGAGTTTGGGGAGAGAATGAGACTTCCCTAAAGGGTATTATTATTATTATTATATACCCTAGCACAGTGGTTCTCAACCTTTTTAATGCCGTGACCCCCAACCGGTCGTAAGTCAAGGACTACCCAACCGGTCGTAAGTCGAGGACTTTCCCTGCCCGGGAGCGCCGCACATGCGTGGTTCCGCCCCCTGTGCCGGCCGAGGCGTAGCTGGCAAGCGGCAGAGACAGAGCAGGCCGACCACCAGCTGGCCCAGCTCAAGGGAGGTAAGGCACCCGCCGGAAAAGGGGAAAAAAATGGCGGACAGCCTTGCTTGGCGACCCCCGTGAAATGGTCGATCGACCCCAAATGGGGTCGCGACCCATAGGTTGAGAACCGCTGCCCTAGCAGGTTGGGTCTGCACAACATGCAAAACACAAGGACATTGCTGCACTCACCCAACGTGTCAACCAGGCAGACAGATTTGGTACAACATCTAGAAAAGTCCGTGTATCAATATTTTTGTGATATTTTCAGGATGCGGTGGTGCAGTAGTTAGAACCCAGTACTGCAGGCTAACTCACTGCTCACTGCCAGGAGTTCGATCTTGACAGGACTCAAGATTGACTCAGCCTTCTATCTGTCTGAGGTCGGTAAAATGAGGACCCAGATTATTGGGAGGAATAGGCTGACTCTGTAAACCGCTTAGAGAGGGCTGTAAAGCGGTATATATGTCTAAGTGCTATTGCTATGTGTAATTTCAAAAAAATAGATCCAAGAAGAGAGGGGGGGAAAAAATCACTGTAAATTCAACGGGAAAAGATTGAGGAAATGTTACCTTCTGTATTTCTTTTAAATACGCATCGGTGAAATCTCGAGGTTCTCCTGGAGTCATTGTTGCCTTGTGCTCATCTATCTGTTTTTGAAAGAAAGCTTCTGTTTTCTTCGTAAGTGTGATTACTTCCTGATGGGGAAGGGGAAGACTTCTCACTAAGGGCACCTCGTTGTAAATCTACCAGCAAAGAGAAGAAAAGCCAACATCGATTAATTTGATCATGATCAATATATCCTTCTTTGTAGGATAAATTGAGCAGGAAAAGGAATCCCTTGTATTGTCTCTTATTCACAATTTGATAGGGAGTCAAATGCCCCAATAAGGTAACATTTCAAGAAATGCCCCAATATGATAAAAAAAATTCCTTGATTAAATTTTGATAACTGCAGTTTTTGACCATGTATAGAAGCTTCACCCATCCTTCCTGGCTCTCTGGTGAGATATTATTCTAATTGCAAGAAAAACCAGAGAGTGTCCAGACATGAAAACTCAGATTCCCACTACCTAATTGTGCCCTTATTTTGAATATTCTGTTGGATTTTTGTTAAGGATACCAAGACCCAGGGTCCTGCTAGCATTCGGGACTTTTGATGTATCATATCCAGCATAGTTTTGAGGAAGCTGTTATCATATTCAAAATGTTTTCCAAATAATATGGTAGACATTATGTTGGCAACCGCAATGTCCAGAAATCCATTTGGATCAAAAGGCACGTCTGTCAAAGAAAAGAAAAGAGATCCCTATCAATTCATCTGCTTTCATGTTCCTTTAGAGGAGGAGTCACAATGCCAGTGTAATAAATCCTTTCCTATAACTATAAAGAAACTCTGTCTGATTGTCTGTGTCTCTGCCCATCTCTCTCTCTCTCTCTCTCTCTCTCTCTCTCTCTCTCTCTCTCTCTCTCTCT
>NW_015388369.1:140386-169728 GCF_001527695.2 Protobothrops mucrosquamatus | reverse complement strand
TCCATCCATCCATCCATCCATCCATCCATCCATCCATCCATCTAGCCTATCATCACCATCATTTAATTTATAAAGCTGTCCACCTTATAAGCCAATGACTCTGGACAGCGTACAACAATTTTGGACACTGTATAGCAAAAGCTACCCCCTAAGCAGCTTTACTGGTTGCAGAGGCCTCATCAGAAGAACCCAAAATCATGTCTCCACAAGAGATTTCAGTTCTCTGATCAGCTCACCATGAACTTTGAATTAAAAGAACAATGAAAGTCAAATGGCATCTGCTATTTTCAATCTTTTTCTAAGAAATAAAAATCTTACTGCAATCTAAAACAATGTACAACTCGAAGTGTTAGCCCTGCAAAGTAATGTAGATCATTAGCAGAACCGGGTATATGAACCCTGTCTAAGATACAACTGAGAAGACTCCTTGGGGATTGTCAATGCAGAGAATATGTATGTGACATCATTTATGTATGTTTTAGAACAGCTACAAAAATTAGGGGACAGGCTCCAAACACAGAAGGAAGGGATGAATGAACAGTCACTAGAAGAGGTTTTTCCTAAGGAAAATGTTGGGGTCTTCCGTGATTCAGAACCAGAGAATTCTGCTTTCCATCATGAACTGCAAAATATGTATTCCTAGTTCAATATCAACTTGTTGCTGTGTTCGTCTTATCTCCATGACAAGCATATCTTCATAAACTTTGCCTCTAGGGGATGTTTGCCTTTTAATCCAAAACTTTTGGAGACCATCACATTGTAGAAGACTACCAGGACATCCCAGGGACAACATGAAACGTGGTAGGAGGTAGACCTAGTTTGTGATGGCCAAGAGTCTTTCAAGAAAATTTCAAGAGGTTGGCGATTAGTTATGTTTCCTAAGCTAGCCATTTTATATAGATGAATCTTCCCCCACTTCCCCCCAATTCTTTATGAATATCCAATACCCAGAATTCTACTTTATAGCCGCCTACCAAGAATAGAATATCAGAATTACAGAATTGGAAGGAACCTTGGAGATCTTCTAATTCAACCCCCTGCTCAGGCAGGAAACCCTATATCACTTCAGACAAATGTTTCTCCAATCTCTTCTTAAAAACATTCAGTGTTAGAGCATTCACAACTTCTGGAGGCAGGTTGTTCCACTGATTGTTCTAACTGTAAGGAAATTTCTCCTTAGTTCTAGGTTGCTTCTCTTCTTGATTAGTTTCCATCCGTTGCTTCTTGTGCTTTGGAGAATAGCTTGACTCCCTCTTCTTTGTGGCAGACTGTCAAATATTGGAACACTGCTATCATGTCACCCAAATAGTCCTTCTTTTCATTAAATGAAACATACCCAATTCCAGCATCCATTCTTTATATGTTTCAGCCTCCAGTCTAGCAATGATCTTTGTTGTTCTTCTCTGCACTCTTTCTAGGGCCTAAGCATCTTTTTTACATTGTGGTGACCAAAACGTTGTAGGACTCCTGCCTTTACATACATTACAAGCACAGAGACAAAATGAACAATATGTTTTAGGTTGGTCAATGGGACTTAGAATTGATGCAACCAGAATCCTAAGCTCTTCCCACTCTGCTTCAATACACACACTGAATGGTCAACCTTGAGGCCAATTCAATTGAGTTTTAGGAAACCAGAACCAACACTGGAATGACAATTCCCCAACCATCCCATCCTGTCCCAGAAGAACTTACTTATGTTTTCGGTGAATGCTTGAATCAGATAAGATGCTTCCTCCAGGATCTTTGCGTCCATTGATTTTTTGCCCATTCCAAAGTTTCTGAGAAGCATCCCAGAAAACTTTCTTTGCTCCTTCCAAAATTCACCATATGTTATTGTCAGTAAACCTGGAAAAAAAAATCCCATCTTGGAGTTATTTGCCCTTATCTTGCTTATCAATAACTATCTGTTTATTAAAAGAAAAGTCTATTTTTAAAAACCGCAATATAAGTAAACGAACAGAGATTTATGGAAATTACACAATTCATGCTCAAATAATAAAATATAACCATGCCAAGGAATAAAATGCTCTCTACATGGGGCTTCCCTTGAGGAGCACCCGGAGGCTCCAGCTAGTCCAAAATGCGGCCGCACGGGCGGTGTTGGGTGGGACTCGTCGCTCCCATGTAACACCGCTGCTGCGCGAGCTGCATTGGCTGCCGGTGGCCTTCCGGGTGCGCTTCAAGGTGCTGACTATCATCTTTAAGGCGCTCCATGGCAGCGGACCGGGTTACCTTCGAGACCGCCTTCTGCCACAGATTACCTCCCATCGGCCTGTACGCTCCCACAGGGTGGGTCTCCTCAGGGTGCCGTCGGCCAGACAGTNAATGAGCTGCCCCCAGAGATCAGGGTGATCCCTGATCTCCCTTCCTTCCGCCGCGCCCTTAAGACATGGCTATTCCAACAAGCGGGACTGGCCTAGGGCAATTTTTAGAGGGGTTTTAATCATATTTTAATTAGACTATATTTAAATATTTCTTCTTAATTAATTTTAATTCTGTAATTGTTATTTATGTTTTTTAAATTGATTGTCAGCCGCCCTGAGTTCGCAAGGAGAAGGGCGGGATATAAATTTAATAAATAATAATAATAATAATAATAATAATAATAATAATAATAATAATAATAATAATAATAATAAAATTCATTGAATAGAGTTTTTTTTTGTAGTATAAGAAATAAATAGGATTTTTTTTTTCAGCTGAATACCAACATTTCTACTAGATTGTCATTCATAAATGTTGCAAAAGAAAAAAAGAAGAAGGGAGCTAATTCTAACATTTAAAGAGACTTCCTTTTCTTACTGGAAACTTTGAGTCTGAACTCTAGAATTCAAGGAAAAGTGATGATTGGCAGTTGGAAAACAAAAATGAGAAACTGGGAGCCCTACCAAGAACAAACAGGCATTTGAAAAAGAAAAAAAATGAAATTATCGATAATTACCTTTATTTTTGGTGAGGGAATCCATTAGAGGAAATGCTGGCCTCCCAGCAAATTCTATGCCTTTTACCACGAGGGCCTCTTTTGCTAAAGGAAACCCATGAATGAAGACTGCAGGAGTTCCTCCCAGATAAAGGCTGAAGACAGGACCATATTTTTTTGTTAGCTGAAACCAAGTAACCAAGCTCGTTAGCATAGCGGCATCAGGAGATCAGTTGGGACCAAACACGGCAATGTTGCAACAGAATACTTCATCAAGGATGACACTGAGAAATTTACTTCAAGCTCCATGAAACTCGATTCCCCAAAGTTTTTTGGCAATTCTCGTAGTGTCGTGGCACCATGAGATCCCGGTTTGGAGAACCCAGATTGTTTAATGGTGAGCAGAAGGTCTGGGACAAGGCAGATCACCTTTTCTAAGAGTCAGTGGCTTTGACCCAGTTTTGCTATCCAAGAAACATGCTGAAATAGCATGAGAAAAGTCTCCCTTTTGCTAACTCTCACCATTTATCAGATTCCAAATAACTCCTCGTTGCAACGACCATCTCCAACAAATATCCCTTCAAAGCCGGGTAAGGGACATAAATCCCTTTGTTCGCCTCCATGAGAATTTTGAACAGTCAGTGAATGAATGGGCATTAACTGAGAAGTACTTTAATAGATTTGTTTATCTACCTAGACCTGATTCTTTTATCCATTTTGTCTATTATATTCTCTCAAAGTATAAAACAATGCAATTAAAAGCAGGGGATACAATACAATTAAAGAATGGACTCATTGGGAATTCAACACAAAACGAATCATAAACTACTCATTCAGGCAGATAAACGACACTTTTCTTTAGCCTTTTAAAATATCAAATTTCTCCAGTCATTTTCGGAAGATGAATGTTTCATTTGGAAACTTGGAAGGGAAACCAAATGTATCTTTCAAAGAGCTAATGGATCATTCAGTGCAATTAGGAATTAGGATTCTTCAGCATCAAATGGAAGGCATTTTCAAATCTCCATAAGATTCTAAATATTTTTCCCTAAATTCTGGATGAAACAAAAATTGTGTCTCATGTATGTGTGTCATGGGTGTGTCATGTATGCGTTTCATTTTGAGAGCGGGCAACTAAAGTTCATTTTTGATGTGTGCCATTGTGCCCACAGTAAAAAAAAAATATGACAATAAAGGTTATCTTATCTTATGTTGACAAGTTAACAGAAACACACAAACCCTTTTGGTTCTTTTTGCGGGAGCAAAAATGTTGGCAGATTCACTCGCTGAAGTTTAATATGAAAATGGATAAAAAACCTTACTTGATCCAAGCCCTTCAGTGGGTCCCTCTTAATGAAGTGAAGTAGATTCCCAAGCAGGGGCAGCCTCCATGGCCCTGGGGGAAAGCCTGTGAGACGTCTGCTCTTCCAGAACCAGAAGAATAGGAGGCAAAGAACAAGCAGCCAACTTAAAACAGCCATGCCGAGTCTCGTTCTGTGTTTCTCTCCTGCCTAGTCCCTGGGAAATGAGCCAAAGATTAAATCTTTGAAGTCAAGATAAAAGGTGCACGGTGTTCAGAAGTCAGATTTCACAAGCTGCATGTTGGCAAGGAGAACATTAACAACAGGAACCACAGGGGAAAAAAATGTTGTCAAAATACAGCATTACCTAAAATGTCAGAAAATATTTCATTCGTGAATCTGGAGAAGATGGCCCTGCAGTTAGCCAATGAAAAGCAACATTATATTTAAAAAAAAGGGGGGGGGGAATAGAGATAGGGATAGGGATAGGGATAGGGATAGGGATAGGGATAGGGATAGGGATAGGGATAGGGATAGGGATAGGGCAGAGCAGAACAAAATAGAATAGAATGGAACAGAACAGAATAGAATATCTTTATTGGCCGAGTGTGATTAGACACACAAGGAATTTGTCTCCGGTGCATAAGCTCTCAGTATAATATAATCAGAAAACATACAAACAACAAGATAATATAATCATAAGATATTAATAGAAGAAGGTTATATAAAAGATGATGATGATGATGATGATGATGATGATGATGATAATAATAATAATAATAATAATAATAATAATAATAATAATAATAATAATAATAATAATAATAATACAGCCATACTGGAACTGGTAAATGTCCTAAATGCTGTGGCAGTTAGGAGTTATTGTTAGAATTATAATATTCTAATTATAATATTATTCCTCCAGTGCTACTGAATACTGAATGCTCCGATGCTACTGAAGATGACATCAGATTTAGCCACATTGCAAATTTTTCCTAGTAGGGTTTTTTGTGATGCAAAAACAAATTCTCGGGTTATTCTATCATTATTATGCTGTCATCCCTGCACTTTTATATTCTATATTTCATTTTTATTTCTTGTTGTTTAACTTAATATATGTACATACTTGCGAATATTGCATGCCTGTGTGGCTGTTTGAGTTCATGTGTCCATGCACACAAATATGCTTTTTAGGTTGTATATTTTTCTTGGCCCTATGGCTACAATACATTCCTTTGATTTGAACTGAAAGCAGTGCACTGTCTTCCGCTATCCGTGCATACATGCCAACGCAGGAATGTCGAGAAAAAAAATCCTTCGAATAAGAGTGCACAGAAATATCAGAGAAAGAAAACCATCTAACCCTATTTTGGCGACATGGAAATTCCAGGTTCTTTTGACCTAGGATTCCTATCTCTTTGACTTAAAAAAAAAAAACGGGATACTTTGCCTATAGGAAAAACATAAGAGAACAGGAGTTGATGTCCATAATTCTCTAAAGAAAGGTTGGGAACTTTGGAGCTTTTAATGGTGCAAGAATTGCCACTAAAAGTGTATGCGTGTGTGTGCATGTGTACGTGTGAGTGAGTGAGTGAGTGAGTGAGGAAATGGAGCCCCGAGGGAGGGGTGTCTGTGGCTTCGGAGGACTGTGGGGTGGAGCAGGCTGAGGCAGGCCAGGGCCCTTCGGGTTTGGAACAGGGGAGACAGAGTTCAGGCGAGGAGCAAGGCCCACCGCCACCTGACCCTAGAGCAGTGATTCTCAACCTTTTTAATGCCGCGACCCCCAACTGGTCGTACGTCGAGGACTAAACCGGTCGTAAGTCAAGGACTAAACCGGTCGTAAGTCGAGGACTACCCAACCGGTCGTAAGTCGAGGACTTTCCCTTCCCGGAAGCGCCGCGCATGCGTGGTTCCGCCCCCTGCGCCGGCCGAGGCGTAGCTGGCAAGCGGCAGAGACAGAGCAGGCCGACCACCAGCTGGCCCAGCCCAAGGGAGGTAAGGCACCCGCCGGAAAAGGGGAAGAAAATGGCGGACAGCCTTGCTTGGCGACCCCCGTGAAATGGTCGATCGACCCCAAATGGGGTCGCGACCCATAGGTTGAGAACCGCTGTCCTAGAGCTAGGAGAGTGGAGAGAACAATGCAGGCAAGCTCACTTGCTCGGGAGGAGAGCGTCCCGCCCCACCCCACAAGGCACCCCTGGGGGGTTGAGATAAAAGGAGCCGCTGTGGGGTGGGGACTTTGTCAGGAATAAACGTGGGATCTTGGATTATTGAAACACCCTTGAATGGATTCACAAGCTCATGTAAGAAGGTGGAGGAGATCGTGGAAAGAGATACGCCTATTCGTTGCAGTGGGCCTAAAAGCATCAGCTGGACATTTTGCTAGCATGCAAGATTTCCAGCTAAGGATAATAATTAATACCCTTGTTTAATTATGCCCTGGTTTAATTAAACTTACCCAATTAGGTAAGTTTAAGTAATATTCTGATTTCTCCATAAGATTGTAAATGTTTTTTCTCGCAATGCTGTGCCAAGCCAAAAATATGCATTATGTAGAAAAGTTAACAGATTCACCCATCTTTCTGCGGCAGCAAAAACACCGGCAGATTCACCCTCTGGAGTTTAATGCAAGGGCGGTGAAGGAGTCGTACCTGATCCAAGTGATTCAAAGGGTTCCCAATATGAAATTCTAGCAGATATCCAAGCACGGACAGCTTCCACGGTCCAAGAGGAAAACCTTTGGGTGGTTGGCTCTTTTGGAAACAAAGGAACACAAGGAAAAGAACGCTCAGTCAGCCAAAGTCAGTTATTTTCGTAGCAGGAAAGTCTCGTCTTTCTCTGCTGCTGTGATTCTAGCAAATCAGCCAAAGATTAAATCTTTAAAGTTAGGATAAAGCGTACCCAAGTGGCTCAGAAACCAGATTTCATAAGATGCAGTTTGGCAAGTAGAAGATTAACATCAGGATCCTCAGGGGAAAACAAGCACTTCAGTACTCACCTCAACTGTCGTAAAACATTTCATCTGGAGAAGACAGCTGCACAATTCACCGAACGAAAAATCGGCCTTATCGAAAGAAAAAAATCCAAACAAACAAAGAAAATCCTGACCCTGATCATGTCCCCAGTGGGATTGCCCCCCCCCCCCCCCCCCCCAAAAAAACCCCCCACACAAGGTGGGGAAACTGGACAAGTGAAGAGGTTTTCTCATCCCATTTGTAGACAAAATTTGCGAGATTTTTTTTTTTTTTTGTCTTAGCTTAAACATTTGCACATTTTGCTTACAAATGGGATGACAAAGCTTATTCGTGGATCCAGCTTCTCCACCTCCTGTGGGCTTTTGGGGAGGAAAAGGTAGAAAAAGAAGCTTAGCTAATTCTGGCAGCTTAAGTTATATTTGTGAGGTTTCATAGGAAGGCTTGGCATCTACAATGTCGGGATCCAAAGTTTTACATTATTGCTGTGTTTCCTTGAAAGTAAACCCGGCCCCAAAAGTAAGCCCCAGCTGATTTTGGGGGAGTGGGCCTCATATAAGCCCTCCCCTGAAAGCAAGCCCCACTTAAGGGCCTGCACAGATGGCCTGCCTGTGACGAGGCAAAGCCAATGGGGGAGGGGGGATCTGATCCACGGTACCGGTATACCGGTTCCTTACCGCCGCCCAGCTCGTTCCACGGCCTCATGGCACAGGCATTGGGCAGGAGGCAGCAAATGGCCATTTTTGGTGTTTGCCGCTGGCTACAGCGATTTGCCATCTCACGCATCACACCCAATGCTGCTGCCATGAGGCCTGGCAGATCCTCTCCCCTTCTGAGCCACGTGCCATTATACCGGTTCCTTACCACCGCCCGGCTTGTTCCGCAGCCTCATGGCAGCAGCATTGGGCAGGAGGCGGCAAACTGCCAGTTTCGGTGTTTGCCGCCTCACGCCCAATGCCGCTGTAACGCGGCTCGGCCAAAAGCGGCTGTGGAACAGGTGGGGCACATTCCCCCCTCACCTGCCTACAGAGCCACCAAAGGGGCAGGTGGAGTGCCAGAGGCTCAGGGAAGGAGGGTGTGATGACCCAGGGCCCCAAACGGAGGCAAAGCAGTCGGCTGGCAAGAGCAACAGTCCTTTAATCACTGCCAATGTTCCCCAAAAGCTCCCACATATGCTGGCAAGAGTTCAGCCAAGACAGCCAGGGAAGTTTACAATATTCTCAAGAGAAGACAGATAACCAGAAAATGTAAAGAGTCCTTTTAACTCTCAGCTTGCCTGCGAACTGCAGACTGCAAGGAGAGACTCAGGAATGTAGTCTGTGGTCGTGAAGCAGGAAACAAACTGGTCCGGAATTCAAAGTGTCCAGGTTACAAGACCACAAGTCACAACTATCTCAAGATCCCACGTTTGTTCCCGGCAAATGCCCCACCCCACAGCGTCTCCTTAAATCCTAATCCCCAGGTGTGCCTTGTGGAGAGGCGCTGGATGCTCTCCTCCCGAGCAAGTGAGCCTGACTCCCTTGTTCCCTCCTCCTCTCTGCTCTCCTTGCTCTGGCATCTGGTGGGGAGGGGCTTTGCTTCTCGCCTGAGCTCTGCCTTCCCTGTTCCAAACTTGAAGGGCCCTGGCCTGCCTCAGCCTGTTCCTCCCCACAGTCCTCTGAAGCCACAGACCCCCCCCTCCTGGGCCTCAACAGAGAACTCCATGTCTTCCTCGGATCAGCTGGAGGCATGACGGAGGGTGCTGAAATGGGCAGTCGAGCCATTGGCAAGAGCAACGTGGCTCAGTGGAAAGCAGCCTCGGACAAGTGGGGCAGGTAAGGAAAGAAATCCTCGCTCCCCCCAGGAATTGCCTTTCTTTCCTTACCTGACTCCCAGCCCTTGCCGTTTCTCCTTCGTGATCTGCTGCTGCCCCATGCAGGGAAACAAAGGAAGATGTTTTGGGAGTAAAAAGATCAATCAATCAATTCCAAGTCAGGTAAGGAAAGAAAGAAAGGCAATTCCTGGGGGGAGCGAGGATAGATAGATAGATAGATAGATAGATAGATAGATAGATAGATAGATAGATAGATAGATAGATAGATAGATAGATAGATAGATAGATAGATAGATAGATAGATAGATGATAGATAGATAGATAGATAGATAGATAGATAGATAGATAGATAGATAGATAGATAGATAGATAGATAGATAGATAGATAGATGATAGATAGATAACCTTAATTGTCATTTTTTACTGTGGGCACACTGGCACACATTAAACATGAAATTCTGTTGCCTGCTCTCAAAAGTGTACACATACATAACACACATATAAACATGCTATACACAACGTAAGTATATACGTACCTACACCCTTACATATATAAATACATATAAATATAAATCACTGTCCATCTTGAATACCTACCGGAAAGAGGAAGCTTGAGAGTTCACAAGGTTAATACTGTATGGAACAAAACTGTGACTGAATCTGGAAGTTCTGCTTCGGAGACCACGGAGCCCCTTCCTCCCAGAAGGAACCAAGGAAAACAGGTCGTGAAGAGGATGTGTCGCGTCCCAGTCAATCCTGCAGACCCTGCTCAAGCAACACTTCTGTGCTATGTCCTGGATGGAAGGGAGGGAACTGCCAATGATCTTTTCTGTCGTCCTCACCACTCTCTGCCCCGCCTTCCTGTCTGAAGCAGCGATGCTTCCAAACCAGACTGCGATGTCAGCATTATATAACCAGCACTGATCGCTGCATTTCCAGCAGAAGATAAACAACCGTTGGCATGCAAGAAAAAGGAAGCCATGAAGAACAACTGCATTTGTCTCACTTAGGCATAGAACATAGAATGACAGAATTGGAAGGGACCTTGAAGATCTTCTAGTCCAACCCCCTGCTCAAGCAGGAGACCCTTCTCATTTCAGACAAATGGTTGTCCAGTCTCTTTTGGAAAGCCTCCAGATGGAGCACCCACAACTTCTGGAGGCAAGCTGTTCCACCGATTAATTGCTCTCACTGTTCGGAGTTTTCTCCTTAGTTCAATCAAATCCAAAGGCATCCAGATCAAATCAGATCCAAAGGCAGTCAAATCCGAAGATGCAACCCTAGTCTGCCATATTCACATCAAGATCCCAAAGCCATGGTTCAACCATGGTGGATTGTCACATCTCCCAGGGATCTGAGAGGCAAACATCCAGAAAGTTTATATGGTCCCCCCCCCTCTGAAAAGTGGATGCCGTAGTCAAACTATACCAAAGCTGCCAATGTGGGCACCAGCATCAGAGATTCAAAGATTTTGTATATTTTTAATATTCTTTAGCTTTGGGAAAAAAATATTGTCCCTTTGACACCTCCCCTGCATACCTCCCCCACCCTATAAGGGCCAGATTCTCCTGCCTGGAAGAACCATCTGATAAACAAGCTATAGACTCTGCTCTTCTCTATTCTTCCTTCCGGTAACCTTGACGATAGAGAGAAGAGACCTGGAAAATAAATTTCATCTCCATCATAAACAAGACTGATCATCCACTGGCCTCAAAAGAGGCCATGAAGAGTTTGGAGAGACTTTCAAGAGTCTGTAAATACATCCTCCAAAATAAAGTAGCATTCCTGAAATCCCAGTGGGGTCTGCTTCTTGGCCTGGCCTTGCTTGTGTGGTTGACTGGCAAAGACCAAGGAAGATGGGTCCCCAGAAGCCACCTCACCTACGTACCTCCCCCACCCTGCACAGGCCCCAGATTCTCTTGCCAGGAGGAGCCATCTGATAAACAAGCTATGGACTCTGCTCTTCTCCATTCTTCCTTCCGGTAACCTTGACGATAGAGAGAAGAAACCTGGAAAATGAAATTCATTTCCATCATAAACAAGACTGATCATCCACTGGACAATGTGGTATAAGCTAGCACTTTATTTATGTTGTTGAAGATGACTTTGTGGTGAATGTGAAGTAGACATGGTCTAGGGATGTTGGCGAGAATGATGTTGTCTTCAAGCAGTTGTCTTGCGGATCCTCCCTTACATCTGTTCACTTGGCTGGCGACATTTCATCAATACCTTAAAGCGGGATGGGGATTGTGTAACTGCAAAGTGGGGTGTGAAATCTGGCGCTTGAGATTTATCTGGCCACGATAAATGGAAGTTCCTGACAATGCTGGTGAAGAAGAGGAAGAGCTCCATCCGAGCCAGGATTTCTCCTAAGCACATTCTCGGACCTGAAAAGACACAAGTCAAGAAGAAAGAGGGAGATCATGCAGCTTCAGACAGCGGAAAGCTGGCAACCTGTTGCAATTCCTAGACTGGTCATGGTTTCTTCATCATAGAGAGGGAGAGGACCATGTATTTAAGTGATTCAACTCTTCTTGTCAGGGTCCATTTTTGTCAATAAAGCTTATGTTTAGCTTTCTTTGTGGGCTGCAATGATAAAAAAAACTTCCTGGTGCACAATAGTGAAAATATTCCATTGCTGAAATTCTTTGGAGAATCTATTTCAACTGAGGCAGCTGCTTAAAAGACACAAGAATTGTCTGAAGGGGACTCAGGAATTGACCATGTCCTCTGCTTCACCTTGCCGGACCGTCTCCAAAGAGACTTTCACACAGAAAACCTCCCACAAGACTTTCACACAGACAGGAGATGATGTCTGTGAATTCTGTGACCACAAGGGAACATTTTTCAGCTGTTCTGAAGTGATAGTTTTCAACATAGTCCCCTGTGTTTCTTTTCGGCTCCCTTTTCCTATGGACACTGAAGTATAATCAAGGCCCATGAGCTGACTTCCATAAGTCTCTAAAGAAAGGTTGCAGGACGTAGAGAGAAAACAAGACAGTGTGTGCGTGTGTGTGAGAGAGAGAGACAGAGGAGGGGAGAGGGAGAGGGAGGGAGAGGGAGGGAGGGAGGGGGAGAGAGAGAGAGAGACAAAGAGACAGAGAGACAGAAAGAGAGAGAGAAAGAGAGAAATTCACCTGCTGAAAACGGCATGAAGGCTTCCGGCTTCACAAAGTCTCCCTCTTCATTCAGGAAGTTGGAGGGGTTGAATTCATTGGGGAACTTCCACTGAGATTCATCACGATGGGCAGAGTGGATATTGACTAAAACCATGGTGTCCTGCACAAGTCAAAACAAATAGGTCATCTTGAAGAAAGCCCTCATTGTCAGACATGGCTCTGGGTGAACTTCCAGGTAGACCCCATTGAGATGTGGTTGAAGGACAGCAGATGAGGGTGAGAAGGAGCAGGGAGAAGATCTGAACGTTGCTGTACAGTACTCAGTGTTAGAAAAAGAGGCGTGAGGGACCAAGGCAGGAGATATTGTCACCATCAGTTCCTCCCCACCAATCCTAGCTAAGAATGGCTCAGATGTCAGAAACTGGTCTTGTTGAAAAGTCTTCACGAAAAGACATCCTCCCCATCCCACTCCTGCATATTATTAAGTGTCTTGTCTTCGTTCCACATCGAATATCAGGATGTTTCTCAATTTCTTACACTCTCTCTCTACACAGAGAGAGAGAGAGAGAGAGAGAGAGAGAGAGAGAGAGAGAGAGAGAGAGACAGAGACAGAGACAGAGACAGAGACAGAGACAGAGACAGAGACAGAGACAGAGACAGAGACAGAGACAGAGACATCTCACATCAGACAACTACAGATTTGCCTGTGGAATCACCAACACTACACAGTTCACACTCAAAGGTCTCTGCCTTTACCTTGGGAATTTTGTATCCAAAAAGGTGCACATCATTAATGGATTTACGAGTTACTCCAAGAGGAACTATACTTGATATGCGTTGGATTTCATGAATGACAGCATTTGTGTAGGGCAACCGTATTCGATCTTCACATTTCACTCTTGCTTTGTTTCCCAGAACTGTGTCTATTTCCTTCCAGCATTTTTCTGAGGGACAAGTAGGTCAATTACCTTCTGGAAAATATTTCATTGCCTTTAAGAAGACCGTAGTTTGCTTCCCAACCAACTGTTGTACAGAGATTTCTGAATTTCCTGCTATGATGCCAGTTCCCTCCTTTCCCATTTTATATCATTGGTGAAGATACTACTATTTCTACTAAAGTGCACCGTTTCACAATTCTTTACCTTGGATCTCTGGAAAGGCCACCAGATAGAGCAATGCCCACTGCAGGGTTCCTGATGTTGTCTCTGCTCCAGCTATGAGAAGGTCAAACAATAAGACTTGTAGTTGTTCTTCTTCAAAACTTGAACCTTTTCTCTCTGGCTATGGATAGTTAACACAAAGAATGGATTTTTACCACATATGTATTCATTGGGAAGGAAGGAAGGAAGGAAGGAAGGAAGGAAGGAAGGAAGGAAGGAAGGAAGGAAGGAAGGAAGGAAGGAAGGAAGGAAGGAAGGAAGGAAGGAAGGAAGGAAGGAAGCTTTGTCCTGAAGACTTTATTTTGAAAAGTATCACTAGAAAAGGAAAAGAAGCAGGAAGAGAAGAAGCAAGCAAGCAAAGTGGCACCAAATCTTCAAATGCCCAAGTTTCATCAGGGCAAAAACAATTCAGGAATTTAATGATGAAAAGGAGTTCTCCCCACAGCTTCCTCTGCTCTATGAGGACTCTAGACAGATCTTCATTTAATCACACTGATATTTTTTTAACCAAAAGAAAAAGTTTCTGGTACTTTAAATATCAGACTAAATCACAGCCATACGCCAAAGAACTGTTGTACTTGAATATGTCATGTTAGAGAAGGAGATGCAAAATGACGAAATGCACAGTTAACCGTTACCTATCCTTATCTTCCTATGACTATAACTTTGCTGCTTGTATCTTACAATTTATATTGTTTTTTTTGGGTATCCTAGTATTATTTATCTTGTTTGCTTAGCTAGTACTCTATGACTATCACTAAGTGTTGCATCTTATGCTTTATGATGAATTTATTTTCATGTTGTTTATGATCATGATTATCACTACTACTTGTATGTACACTGAGAGCTTACGCACCGGAAACAAATTCCTTGTGTGTCCAACCACACTTGGCCAATAAAGAATTCTACATAAATATATATACACAAATCGAAAACAAAACTGAGGAATCTACCTTCTGAATTTCTTCTAAATAGGCATCAGTAAAATCCCGGGGATCTCCAGGAGTGACGGTCGCCTTGTGTTCCTCTATTTCTTTTTCAACCAAAGCAAACATTTTATGGGTATTTGTTATTATTTTCTGATGGGGAAGGGGAAGCCTTCTCACTAAAGGCACAGCATTGAAAAGCTGCCAAGCAAACAGAAAAAGCCAAAATTGGTTAATTTGATCGTGGTGG
Organism: Protobothrops mucrosquamatus; assembly: GCF_001527695.2. Lineage (NCBI taxonomy): Eukaryota > Metazoa > Chordata > Lepidosauria > Squamata > Viperidae > Protobothrops > Protobothrops mucrosquamatus. Next base: position 155,264 of record NW_015388369.1, on the reverse strand, counting down.
AGTCTTCTTTGTAGGATAAATTGAAAGAGAAAAGAAAATCCCTAAGGGAGTCAAACGTCCAAATAAACTGAAATTTAAATATAGATGTATTATACCCAGTTCAGAGCCACTCTGACATAGTGGTGAAGGTGTTGGTCTAGAAAACAAGGGACTGAATTCTAGTTCTACTTTAGGCAGGAAAGTCAGATGGATGACTTTGAGCCAGTCAGTCTCTTGCGACTCACAACATCAGGAACCAATGGATCAACGTTCAGTTGAGCTGAAAAAAGGGGATTCTGAACTTGTGGGGAAATCACTAGGAAGAAGAAGAATAGGATACCAAGGCCCAGGGTCCTGCGGGCAGTCTGATGTTTTGATGGATCAGGTCCAGCAGGTATTTCAAGAAGCCGCTGTTGTATTCAAAACGTTTCCCAAATATTATGGTGGAAAGTATGTTGGTGACCGCACCGTCAGTGAACTCATAAGGATCAAAAGGCTCACCTGCAGAATACAACAAAAGAAAAGAGATCACTATAGATCAGGTTAGGAGATTCATTTCTGCCACATGAGAAACTGGGACGGTTGTGAAGGGCTGAACCAATAGGGCTGTGAAGGTATCTAGGCATATATGCACGCATAGACATAAATTGAAAAAATAAATAGCAGTTGCCTTCAAAATAAAAGCAACCCACACAGGCTGGGCAAGGACACCCAAAGGGCTGGATATGGCCTGGGGACTGTAAAATGCCCAACTCTGATATATACCCATTCTCCTGCATTTTTCTTTCAGGGTGATTGAAATATAGGATCCCTTAATCCGGTGTGTGAGTTGCAGAAATTTCATCAGAAGACTACAAAGTAAGTCCACTATGGAGACTAATGCTCACAATGAATTTGCGGTAGCTGACTCACCAGGATGAAAAAGCACCTGCTATTTTCAATCTTTTTCTAATAAATGGACTCTTAAGCCCAGCACACATTGCATTGATACTAGGAATGGTCATCTTTGCACTTTAATGCTTCTGGAGCATCATCATACTACAGAAGGCTACTAAGACATCACGGGGCCAGTATGAAGCATGGGGAACATAGAATGAAGAAAAATAAGACTGGACAACCATTTGTCTGAAATGATGTGGGTCTCCTGCTCAAGCAAGGGGTTGGACCATAGACCTCCAAGGTCCCTTCCAGCTCCATTATTCTATGTTCCATTAAGGCAAATATACGTGTCCCAGGATAATGTTGCAGGATCCAATTTGGGCCGGTCATCAGGAGCAAAGGTTTAGACTTCCGAGCTTTCAGACTTGTTCTGGAACCCATCTTCAGGGCACTTATCTCTCACCAGAGTGTGTGAATGGGGAACACAGACCCAGTAAATGGTGGCTGCCAACCAAGAACGTTACAGGACTTCAACCTTAGAAACATTACAATTAAAAAAAACAAAATGTTGGTCTTGTTTTGGCCAACAGGGCTTTGAATTCTACGTAAGGGCAGCATTCTACGCTTCTCCTACTCTGCATTAGTGCCCTGTTCACTGGCCAACTTTGAGGTCAACTGTGTCCTGTGGAAAAGGAAGCGACATCAAAATGACAATTTGCACCCTTCCCATCCTTTCCCAGGAGACCTTACTCCCGTTCTTGGTAAAAGCCTGAATCAAGTAAGCTGACTCCTCCAAGATCCTTTCCTCCATCAGATTTTTGCCCACGCCAAAGTTTCTGAAAAGCATCAGTGAAAATCTCCTTTGTTCCTTCCACACTTCCCCATAAGGCTGTGCGACTATGCCTGTAAAGTCAAAGATAATTAAAAATTAGGAAGCATGCATTCATTTGGAACGTCCTTCTGGTTAACCGATTCTGAAATTATAGCTGATCTTCTCTTACTTGAAAGTTTGGTCCAGCACGCTAGCATTCAGAGGGAAAAGGACAGAGGATATTCGATAATCAAACTACAAGTGCTTGGAAATTATATCCTTACCTTTTTTCTTAGTGATCATATCCATAATGTAAAAGTCTGATCTCCCAGCAAATTCTGTGCCTTTTGTCACGAAGACCTCTTTTGCTGAACGAAATCCATGAGTTATGATTACAGGTTTGCTTCCCATATAGAGAGAGAAGATAGGACCATATTTTTTTGCAAACTGAAATGAAAAAAACAGGATGAACAAAGAGTTACTAGGAAATCACTGAGAACCAGTCCCTGCAATGATGCAGCGTAGCATCACCAAGGATGAAGTTGAACAATCATGCTTCTAAGTATGTTGTATGCAGAACATTAATTGGATTTCACCGTAATGTAGAGGGAAAAGGGCTTATTTATAAATAACAATATAGTTCTTCTTCCTGTTTTTTTGGGCTGGTAGCAATAGCACTTAGACTTATATACCGCTTCACAGTGCTTTACAGCCCTCTCTAAGCGGTTTACAGCATATGGCCCCCAACTATCTGAGTCCTCATTTGACCGACCTCAGAAGGATGGAAGGCTTAGTCAACCTTGAGCTGGTAAGGATTGAACTCCTGGTAGTGGGCAGAATTAGCCTGCAATACTGCATTCTAACCATTGCACATCATGGATGGATGGATGGATGGATGGATGGATGGATGGATGGATGGATGGATGGATGGATGGATGGATGGATGGATAGATGGACGGATGGGCAATAGCAATAGCACTTATATAACACTTCACAGTGCTTTACAGCCCTCTCTAAGCGGTTTACAGAGTCAGCCTAACAATCTGGGTTCTATCATTTGACCGACCTCGGAAGGATGGAAGGCTTAGTCAACCTTGAGCCGATCAGGATTGAACTCCTGGCAGTGGGCAGAGTCAGCCTGCAATACTGCATTCCAACCACTGCACCACCACAGAAGGAAGGAAGGAAGGAAGGAAGGAAGGAAGGAAGGAAGGAAGGAAGGAGGAATAGCAATAGCACTTAGACTTATATACCGCTTCATAGTGCTTCACAGCCCTCTCTAAGCGGTTTACAGAGTCAGCTTGTTGCCCCCAACAATCTGGGTCCTCATTTGACCGATCTTGGAAGGATGGGAGGCTGAGTCAATCTTGAGCCGGTGAGAATCGAACTGCCAAACTGCTGGCAGCCGGCAGTCAGCAGAAGCAGCCTGCAGTACTGCATTTTAACCCCTGTGCTAACAGGGCTCTTAACATAGAACCAGCTGGCAAAAGAGTCATTTGAATCTGATATGAAAAGACCATACTATTAGAACTGACAATACGAGCATGGTTTTCCAGCAACCTCCTCTTCATTCTTTGTTTACAACATGACTCCACTTCAATGTTTAAATAACCTTTCCGTTTTTGCTATTGGGTATACTTCATGCTAATCTATCAAACAGAAGGTAGAAATGTTTAAAGTTTAATTCCGCTCAAAGAACTATTCCTGACAGACCTTATTTTCCAAGAGGGCAGTGCCCTTGTCCTCATTTGTGCAAACAACAAGCCAGAAACACACAGGAACAACAATGTTCCTTCTCTAACTTGTGCCATTTTTGAAAATTCACACCCCTCCTTAGAGCAAAGACAACGTGCCAACTCTAACAATTATTCCCCTTATTAATGAACCCTTTAATCAGAAGCCTCCTCATAAAACTCTCAAATTAATAGAGGTGGACATTTTACACAGGGGAATTGCTACATGTTGGTGTTTGTTTAAAAACAATTTCCCCTAATTAGTACATAATAGGGATTTAGCATCAAAGTGACAGAATGGAAATGCAAGAAAGGGAAAGCAGTGACTTCCAACAGCTGAATGACCTTTTCTCCTCCTTTCTCCAAAGGATTTGGGGAGTCTTAAGGTGATCGAGAAAGATTTCTGGTTGTATCCTAGGAAATTCCAAACATTTCTTGGGAAAGCGGCAGAGCTGATTCCTGGAATTCATAAACTCTCCTAACATTCATCAACTCTCTACGCAATGCAAATAAATTCTGGAGAATCTTTCGGAAGCAGCTCAATGCCCTCGTGGGTTAGGATCGCTACGAATCAAATGTACATCTTTGCGTAGCTGGAATTTCCACATCTGCATAACATTCTCAACATTACTCCTAAATCGGCTGCAGAATACATTTTCAATCATATGCAGAAACATTTAGCAGGCCCAGCATCGCTCAGGCAGCCTCCTTAAAAAAAAAATGCAGCCAAACCTCTTTCTTTTCAGCAAATGCACTCCGTGGAGTTTAACGTCAGGGCAACTTAAGGAGCCTTACCTGATCCAAGCCCTTCAGAGGGTCCCTCATATTGAGCTGAAGCAGATTCCCAAACAGGGGCAGCCTCCATGGCCCTGGGGGAAAGCCTTTGGGACGTGTGCTCTTCCAGAACCAGAAGAATAGGAGGCAAAGAACAAGCAGACAGCTGAAAAGAGTCATGTCCGAAGCAGGGAGGTCTCCCTCTGTGTGTCTCTGCAGCAGCTGTTTTTCTCTGCTGGCCAAAAGCCAAAGCGGAAGTTTATTCCCTCAACAACGCTGGGACAAGATTGATTAATTGCACATTAGAAGCTTGAGTAGGCACCATCCATGCCTTTGCTGTTTTTAATGTTTTGAGCGGTTTAGTTCTGTGGTTGCAATATGATTTTGTATGTTTTAACTTTCGTTGGGGGACCTCCCAGAGTTGGTTAGACGATGGGCAGCTATATAAATGTTTTAAAATAAATAAACAACATATAAAATTTGAAAAATACATTTACACAGCACAGTATCTGAACAAAATGGTTCGGCTGAGGTCGGCATAGGTGAGACATTGGGGCAGATTGCAGGGGCGATAGTGAAATACAATTTTATCGTATTTTAATCTATTTACATCTTAAATTGCCGTATTTGATGCTAATTTCATTTTTTAAATGTATTGTATCCCAATTTCATTTTAAATTGTATTTTATTTCTATTTTATCCTAAATTACATTTTAACCAATTTTATTCTAAATTGTTTTTACTGCATTTTAGTATAACGTGCGTTTGGAACTCTGCACCTTGATATGGCCCACGGGCTAATCAAAAGAAATTATGATTATGATTTCATAAGCGCTAGAGAAAAGTTCATAGAGATGAACCGGTTGCCAAGCGTCTGAATTTTGATCACCTGATCACAGGGGGATGACGCAAAGGTCATAACTGTGAAAAACAGTCAGAAGTCACTTTGTTCAGCGCCCTTGTAACTTTGAACGGTCACTAAATGAACTGCTGTAAGCCGAGGACTGCCTGTAGTCCAGCCAGAAAACGCACTTATGGTCTTGTGCCCCAGTTAGCCACCACTTCACTTAGCAGCAAAGTTGCTGACCTGAATTAGGGTTATTAAGCAAGGACCGCCTGTAGTTTTTTTTTCTCCAAACAAGAGAGTCATGTCATATAAGAAACAGGAATGGGGTATGTTGTGTGAACAAGGGATAACAAAATTTTGCTCCAGTTACAAAACCCAAGGCGGTACTGAGTAAGTCACCTGCTTCCTGCAGAAACCTCCTAAGACAGGGGTCTTCAACCTTTTGGGCACCAGGGACCTGTTCCGTGGAGAGAGTTTTTTTCACGGACCGGAGAGTGCGTGGTTTTGTATGCTGCCTGCATCCCGCGGATGGAGCTTTGCTTGTTTGTGTGGCCCGGTTGCTGGCATGCCGTGGCCCGGTACCAGTCCACGGACCGGGGGTTGGGGACCCCTGTCCTAAGAGGTTCTTTGCTAGCTCCTCAGAACTTACTTTCATCAAACCAGCTGCAAAGCTTCCACCAACAGGGGAAGCTCTAAGAGAGAACTTCCCCCTCTACTAAGATATCTGATTGATTGATTGATTGATTGATTGATTAGATGTCACCAAATCAATGTTGTCTCCTAGCAATAACATAGATTTTCTCCATAACCATATGTCCCTAGGCTGGTCCTTCAGCTCTCCCCAACAGTACCCCCATCGCCATGCTAGCTGAGTCCATCCACCTTGCCCCTGCTTGTCCTCTTCTCCCGTCCTCCCATTTTTTCCTGCATTAGAGCCTTTTCTAGGTCTTCACATAGTGTCCAAAGAAGCACACTTGCCCAATAAAAGACGTGCGTCCTCCAAGATAAGAAAGCCTGGAACTGCACCCCAAGATATTTAGACCTGGTCTGTTGGGGTTCCATTAATTTGCTATGTATATTATCTACTGCATATAGCAAGGCTGGAAATGCACCATCTGCTAATACTGGAGAGACATCTGAATTGTTGAATTCCTGGACAAAATATATTGAACTTCTAGGACCTGCTGTCCCCTGCTTATTCAGGAACTGCAACTAATGCAAGATGATGATGATGATGATGATGATGATGATGATGATGATGATGATGATGATGATGATGATGAAACATAGAAGCTACATTCAGTTGGGCTCTAGGACAGAGGCAATGCTTAATGAGTGAAAGAGATTGCTCCATCTACCAGAAATGTGGGAACTTGCTCGGTCCAATATGATTACTAGAAGTCTTGTGGTGTATTAGGATAATGTAGAGGAGTGTTAACAGTGAGGACAATTAACCAATGGAACAGCTTGCCACCAGAAATTGTGGGTGCTCCATCCCTGGAGGTTTTTAAGAAGAGACTAGACGGTCACTTGTCTGAAATGGTATAGGTTCTCCTGCTCGAGCAAGGGGCTGGACTAGATGACCTCCAAGGTCCCTTCCAGCTCTATTCTAGTCTATTCTAATTGTGGAGGTTCAGAAACCCTGATCTGACCTCCTTTGATTTCTAAAAATTGGTATCAATTGTCATTTTTAAGCACCACGTACTTAAAAAGTCAGATCAAGAACTAACTGCCGTATGCATATAATAGGCTAACTTTGGTGAATTTCAATTTTTATTATATCTTGGGTGGCTTACCAGGTGGGTGAGTTCAGTTCATTCAATTAGTTTATGATTCGGTGCAGTACAAGAATCCAGGAAGTGAGTTAATGCAGAATTCAAGATGTATTTGTGAACAGATACCAATGGGGTCTGAAATTCTTCACTAATCTATTTAGTTTCCAGCTACCGTATATTCAGTTTGAATTAAGTGTCAGTGCAAATGAAATTCACTCAAATGTAGCCATTGTGCTAGGTTGCTTTGGGAGACCAGCAAATATACCATTCAGAGTTGATGACATGGCACGTTGTGTGAGCCCCCACCAATTGCGGCTTATTTTTCCAACCATGATTAAACAAACTATGATTCAGCACAAGGAACAAACCCAATATTACAACATGAACAGTTCTGAAGAAGAGGATTCTTACAATCCAACAAAATTTGTTTTCCAGTCTTTTATTCTTGGCCTTCATCCCTGCAATGGAGCCTCTTGATAGCTCATCAGCAAAACAGGATCAGTCCAGAATTTCCTTCTTCCGGCTGACAATAAAAAGGTCCTACTGACAGTAAAAAGTCAAGACATTTTCCTGGTTGCCTCTGATCAGGATCACGGGAGACCTCAGATCTTGCGAGAGAGTCTCCAGCCAAGCCATGTACAGGCTACTGGGACACCCCTTCCGGCCAACTGGCATAGTTCTGAACAGGTGACAAGGAACAAGAGAAAGAAAACAAGTTTGTATTTGTCTACCAAAAACCTAAAGGAAATCAACCTTGGCTGTTCTTTGGAAGGACAGATCCAGAAGCTGAAGCTTAAATGCTTTGGCCATCAAATGAGAAGAGAAGACTCCTTGGAAAAGTCTCTGATGTTGGGAAAGATGGAAGGCAAAAGGAGAAAGGGATGGCAGAGGAGGAGATGGTTAGTGTCATAGACGCAATGAACGTGAATTTGGGTATTTAGAAACTACGTATATTGGTGCAGTCTTCCCTTAGTATTTTAGCAGCCATCTCATTTTGCCTTTTGGGGTTTTGGAAAATAGTTTGGCCCCCTCATCTGTGTAGAAGCCCCTCAGATATTGGAACACTGCTATTGTGTCACTCCTACTCCTTCTTTTCATTAGACTAGACATACCCAATTCCTGTCACCGTTCTTCGTATGATTTAGACTCCAGACCCCTAATCATCTTTGCTGCTCTTCCCTGCACCCTTTCCAGAGTCTCAGCGTTTCTTCTCCAAAGTGCATGGCAATATGTCACTGAAGATTCTCAGTCATCCAGGTAGAATTGTCTGGAAATTGAGTCATGGCGACTGGAATGGTTAACTTGTTCAGACCGAAGAAGCTGCTTGGATGGGCAGCGAAATTTGTCAAACTCACACACACAAAAAACCCCAACCCAAATGCATGACTCAACTTCCAGACTAAGCCAGCACACTTTTCCAACAGCTTTTTTCTACAAAGATACTACCCCTAGCGACTCCTAATGAGTAAGGTTTACATTCTGATCGTTTATGACTGCTCTTACTTACATGAAAATAAGGGCAGCATCCCGAGAGTAATCCAGCAAAATTTCATTCATTCTCACTTGTCGAAGTGACTGAAATAGAAAGTAGAAAAAGCTCAGCACAGGTAGACATAAAGGGTCAGGGGCAAGCAATGAGAATAGCTCTGACAATGGGCCAAGTAATTTTCTTTATTGTTGACCACCAGTTTAGAAGAATCTTTGCCAGATTGTCTTCTCTTGGGAAACAGCAGATATGGACTTAAGGTTTTCACCTCAAAGTTTCCCCCTTTGAATGGACTCTAAGCTGGAATGTCTTTCAAGCTACCTTATTGGGACCTTCTCTCCTTCAGTTGGTGGTTCCATCAGATAAATAAATATAAAGAAACCCAAAGGGGGGGGGGTTGGAAACCCAGACAACAATCCACTCCCCGCTATAGTCTCTAGCAAATGGTCCTGGAAAAAGTACACTGCTAATGAGATGGGAGGTTCTCTATAAAATCTAAGAAGAACCTGGCTAGATCAGACCAAAATTCAAAATCTAGCATTCTGTGCACAGAGCAGCCAATTAGGCGCCTCCATAAAAACCAAAAGAAGATTGAAACACAGCGGTTCCATCTTGAATTCCAACAATGCAAGCAAGAAGCCAGGCCAGATTGACCAGGATCGCAAGGACAAAAGCTTGTAGAGGTTCAGAGGCCCACAATGGTCCCAAGAGTTTGGGTCCATAAATTAAGTCGCAGGATTTGTATGCTGACCTCACGATGCCCATGCCCATCTCTTTTCCCAACCCCTCTACTTCCACCGATAACCAGGAATACATTGGTGACTCTGATCCATTTCAAAAGTCAAAGTCAATTCATAGTTTGAGCTTGATGCATCAAATCCAGCCCCTTTGATTCTTCAGTCTGATCCCAACAGACTTGACAAAAGGGGGTCAATTTCAATCATTTGGTCTGGATTTTCAGTTCCGTTTGGAAAGCTGATTCAGTTCAAATCTGGGGTAGAATGGCTGTTGAATTTCCAGAGCAATACTGGAATAGCACTCTTATTCTTCCCATAAGGGAGTAGGCTTGAAAACAACTTCAAGCAGAATGTAAAAGGAACTCTAAATTTCCCCGACAAGTTAGCCAGGTTGACCCAAGGGGTTCAGATTCAAAGACCTGGAGTTAGAAACAGATGAAAGAGGGATGGCCTCCGTCTCCCTGCTTCCCCCCCCTTCTTGTCCTGATGTCTGAAATCCACCCCAGGCTAGGTCTTCCGAACCTTAGCTGTGTTTTTTGCAACCTCTTCATCGGAAATTTTCCACGGGCAGCCATGTCGCATCTCGTTCACCGCAGCGTCGTCTTTGAAACCATCATTCAGTCTGAACGGAGCAATTAAGTCATCAAATCTCTTCACACTAGGAATAAAACCACCATGAGTTTCCATTAAGGAACCAAATTCTTCCGTGCCCTGGTCTTAGCCGAAAGGGGACACCTGCTTAGAGAAAGGAGCCTGGTCAATTTTAAGAACTAACTCTTGGCTACTGTATTGCGAGGTGTGAAAGACCAGGTCCACACACAAAGCTTTATTATTATTATTATTATTATGGATCATCGCACAGTCAGCTAGATGTTCAGACTGAATTTGGCATTTTGTCTACCTATCGAGTCCTTACCCAGGACCTGGGATAGGCAGATATGGATGTTTGATGATATTACAGATATTGTCGCAGGATGGAAGCGATTCCTAGTAAGGCCGCCTTTTGCAATTGACTAATGGTGAATTTGTCAATGCCAATGGTGTTCAAGTGGTGCTCCAGTTGTTTTGGGATTGCACCCAAGGCGCCTATTACTATTGGTGCCACCCTTGATTGCTTTTGCCACAGTCTTTCTATTTCTATTTGTAGGTCTTTGTATTTTGTTACCTTCTCCAGTTCTTTCTCGTCTATTCTGCTGTCTCCAGGCACTGCCAGATCCAGACTTTTTTGTCTTTCTTATCGACAATTGTTGTTGTTGTTGTTGTTGTTACTATTATTATTATTATTATTTTACAACAGTTACAGTATGCTGAGTTCACGTGATCCCCAATTGCAACCAATTTGCTTCAGACAAGCAAAATGTCAAAAGCCGGATTCATTTAATGGCCAGATGATTCACTTAACAACTGTGTAATTTATATAAATGCATTTTTTAGCCAGTATAATAAATTTTATGTTTGGATGCTGCGGTATTGGTCAATAAATTAATGCATCATTAATCATTTTAATGGCAATAACAATAAGAGTGTAATAATGCTTTACTGTTCAGGTTGGGGCTTCTGGTTAAGGTCCGGAAGGACGTGAACCTCATTAAATCCAAGCCGAAACTTGCTTAATAAAGAGACAATCCTAAGGAAGAAAAAGAAGATTAAGAAGTGGAAAAAAGGGATTTCAATAGTCTTTGTCATATATTTTACTGTTTTGACGCTCCATTTCTCTATATAAATGGTGTATTATTATTATTATGGATCATCGCACAGTCAGCCAGATGTTCAGACTGGATTTGGCGTTTTGTCTACCTATCGAGTCCTTACCCAGGTTGTTGTTGTTGTTGTTGTTGTTGTTGTTGTTGTTGTTGTTATTATTATTATTATTATTATTATTATTATTATTATTATTATTATTATATTTTGGAACACAGCAGCCCTGAATCCTGTAGGTGGAACTTACGCCTTCCGCTCCTCGTCCATTCGATTGATCTGCCCACCGACAAACACTCGGATCTTGCATTTCCCCCATCTCTTTTTGCGGCCAAGGAGATAAGGGATGAGAAGAGTCAGCCCTGGGGGTGGAAAAACCATAGGACACAGGATAAAAGCCGTGGTGGCGCAGAGGTTAGAACGCAGAACTGCAGGCTACTTCTGCTGACTGCCGGCTGCCAGCAGTTTGGCAGTTCGAGTCTCACCAGCTCCAGGTTGACTCAGCCTTCCATCCTTCCGAGGTTGGTAAAACGAGGACCCAGATTGTTGAGGGGCAATAGGCTGACTCTGTAAACCGCTCAGAGAGGGCTGTGAAGCACTGTGAAGCGGTATATAAGTCTAAGTGCTCTTGCTATTGCTAATGTAGATGGAAAGGACGTCGGAGGTCTTCTAGTCCAACCATTCCTTCCAAAAACTCAAGCCAACATAAGATGATGAGTTCTTGGAACCTCACATTAGCTTCACTAAGGGGGCTGAATGATGGTTCTGAGACCACTTCCTGGAATAAAACAATGCCATTGCTAGCATTTTGGGGAAAGGAAATCAGAATTTAGACTGTTGAAAATCAGTCGCCTGGATGATCCAAAACACTGGCTGGGTCCATCTACTAAATTCCAACTTTTTGGAATCCCTGCTAAGACCTCCAGAGCTGAGAGAGACTCCATTTAGCAGCACCAAGCCTTGCTCCCTTCTCGAGCGCTGCGTGGGAAGGAGGAGTCAGCCTTACCTCCATCGTCAAACAGCCAGTAGATGTCAATAGTTTTCTTGCCTTGATCCATCTGGAAAATGGTGCTTGCCTGTTGTTCTGCCACCAGGGCATCAGGATCCACTAGAAAGGGGGAAAGAAGGGGGAAGGGGAAGGGGGAAGGGAATGAGGAAAGGAGAGGAGAGGAGAGGAGAGGAGGGGAGAGGAGACGAGAGGAGACGAGAGGAGAGGAGTAAGGACCTGCCTCAGCTATTCCTCCAGGAAAGCACAACTCAAGAAATAAGCACTGTTTCAAAGAGGATCTTTTACTGAGAGGAAGTGATTGCAGAGTCAAAAGGCAGAATCTGAAGCTCCCAACCCAAAAGTACCGAGCTAAAAGTCCTGTTATGTCAGCCCCGCCCCAGTGCCCCAGTCCATCGGGAACCAACCACCAGCGCGAAGATGTTATGAGAACTTTGAATCGAAAAGGTGATAAGCGACCATTTTCCCAGGCGTCAGTCAGCAGGAGTGAACACAGATGGCCCCGGGGGCATTTCCCCTGCTCTAATTTCCCCCCCTCCCTAATTCCCGTGTGAATATATCAAAGCGAAAGCAGAAACCCAGAAAATAGATTTGGTCAGTAACCCGGTCAAGAAGCTTCTTAGAACTGACATGTGTCCATTACAGCAGGTACTTCACTGTTCTTCTGAGGAATATCTGCTGGATCAAAAACTGGATTAACTGGGGACGGAAAAGAGACAATAAGCAAGATAAATCTGTGACATTCTGAACAATGAACAGTTGTCTGCATTTACGAGGTACATCAAGTCATAATGAGGATTACTTTATCTAGGCATAAGGTACTGAGTGAATCTAGCTATTGTATTTTTGTAAATTTATGGCTTGGTGGGATGTGTAAACCCAGTCTACTGCAATTTTATCACTAAGTTAAACTAAGTGTCGTTTGGTTTACTGCAGTGTGGTGGAATGGAGTCTGGATTTCCAGGCGGGAGTGGCTGTATTCCAGAGAGCAAAGAGGCAGCGGAGCTTGGAATGTCTGGTAGGTAGGAAGAGGGTTAAAACAGCTCCTCCCTAGCAATTCCCAGAATATATCCAGTCCAAAGTCTCCTCGGTGACATAGGCAACATAGAAGTTTAATAGACAGGCAGGCAGGAAGGCAGACATATAAAAATATCTATAGTGATGCAAGTAATTACTTTAATCTGGCAAGATTTTGTCTGTAAGTGAAGAACAATAAAGGAAATTACTCTTAAGTAACTGTACGTGTTGTTCCTAGGGCTCAACATACAGTGTGCTAATCCAGCTACGAGCACCACTGCACAGAGTTGACGAATGCATTTAGCAAACCTCTGCTTGTTTATCTGTGGTTTCCAAACAATCGCAGTGACAGATTTACACAAAACATATGAACCACATGATGGCTTAGTGTCAGGTTTTTCCCCCAAGGGCCAGGGTGATCAGTCTGGTTGAGAACATCTCCTTTCGTGCCCAGCAGGATTTCTGCCCCCGTACAACTTTTTACATTCAAAAGTAAAAAATAAAAACTGGCTGTAAAGCAAAGCATCATCTTCCTGCATTGTCTTTATTTTCCAAATAGGACATCCACATCCAAATAGGATGGAGTCTGGGATTTTGCAATTGACATTCTGCCTTAAAAAAAAAAATGTGTGACATTGTTGCCTTTGCTAAAATTAGTATGTAAGATACTCCGCTGATTTGAAAAGTGAGTCCTTTGAATGCAATTTCTCTTATTTAAGCAGGATAAAAATGAAAAAAAAATAGATCCGTAAAAGGGCCTCTTTCTAAGACATTTCCCTCCCCCTGCAGCTGAATCAGTTCAAGTCTGTTTCCCTGCACAATCCCTGAAGAAGTGTGATAGTGAAACTCACCGTGAGCCTGCATGATCCGAGAAATATTGAGTCCCTCCTTCACACGCATTACGCACACTCCGTATTTGAAGTCAAAAGCATCGCTGGAATGGGAACAAAAATGCATGCTCAGTGTCGGCACGAGGGAGACTTTCAGAGGTTGATCACCTAGGATAGCATGGAATGAGTGAGTATGTCTGTCCCTACATCTTTTCCTCTAAGGAAGGCACTCTTAAGCGCATCCTACTCCTTTTTTACTACAAGGGTGTGATTTTTTTTTGGAAAGACAGGTAGACCTCAACTTACAACAGTTCATTCAGTGACCGTTCAAAGTTACAACGGCACTGAAAAATGTGACTTAGGACTGTACTGTGTTTCACACTTACGACCGTTGCGGTGTCCCCATGGTCACTTGATCAAAATTCAGACGCTTGGCCACTGATTCATATTTACGACGGGGGCAGTGTCCCCAGGGAGATGGGATTGACTTTGCTTGTCGGAAAGTTACAAAAGGTGATCCTATGACCCAGGGACACTGCAACCGTCATAAATCTGAGTCGGTTGCCAAGTGTCTGAATTTTGATCACGTGACCATGGGGAGGCTGCAATGGTCATAAGTCACTTTTTTGGGAGTGCTGAATTTGTCACTAAGTTGTAACCAGAGGACTACCTGCATTACTTCACCAAGTCAACAAGATAGGGAGAATGTAACTGACGATAGCTGCAACTGATTAATAACATTTTCCTGAAGACCACTTTGGACTTCAAGACCTCTGGAGAAGACCAGATATGGGAAGTATGGCTTAAAGCAGAGGTCCCCAACCTTTTGGGCACCAGGGACCGGTTCCGTGGAGAGAGGTTTTTCCGTGGACCGGAGGATACGTGGTTTTGGGTGCTGCCTGCATCCTGAGGATGGGATGCTTTGCTTGTAGGCAATACCCAGTTTTTGGCATGCCGCAGCCCAGTGCCGGACCACGGACCGGGGGCTGGGGACCCCTGGCTTAAAAGACAACAAGCCAGTGGTACTCACTGCAGGATTCCGATATATTCTTCCACTGTCTGGGGATGTGCTGCCTGCCAGTTCTTCTTATATCCAAGCACAAGAATGTTGGGTTTCATTCTGCCAAGACCTGAAGCCTTTGTCAAAGAAATAAGTGGATTTTTAGGGTAAAAATATTTTCCGCACTCATTGTTACCAACCTTTTCTGCTCACTTTACTCTCTATTCATAGGCTAGGAGAAAATTACGGTTTTCATTAGGCCTCAATTGAAGAGGAGGAGGAGGAGGAGGAGGAGGAGGAGGAGGA
>NW_015388369.1:126705-140189 GCF_001527695.2 Protobothrops mucrosquamatus | reverse complement strand
TGATCAGCATCTCAAGACCCCAAGCTTGATTTTACCTGCATAAGGACTTGTGCTCCAGTTCTCAGGTCCTCTGCTGAGATGCCTGTGTAGAAAGCCTTGATTTTTCTCTTGATCAGCCACTTGGTGTGGCCTTTGGAAGCAAGTCCCACTTCAGCATTCGCCGGTCTGCAGGGCCCCTGTCAGAAAGAAGCAGAGGAAGGAGTCACAACTACAGGAAGGCTGGAAGAAATGTGGAATTCTCTCTGAGCTTGGTGGCTTGCTTGCAGACATTTCATTACCCAGCTAGGTAACATCATCAGTGCTAGTAAGGAGTGGGGTTTGCAGGGAGGAGGAGGAGGAGGAGGAGGAGGAGGAGGAGGAGGAGGAGGAAGAAGAAGAAGAAGAAGAAGAAGAAGAAGAAGAAGAAGAAGAAGAAGAAGAAGAAGAAGAAGAAGAAGAAGAAGAAGAAGAAGAAGAAGAAGAAGAAGAAGAAGAAGAAGAAGAAGAAGAAGAAGAAGGAGAAGAAGGAGAAGAAGGAGGAGAAGGAGGAGGAGAAGAAGAAATAAAAGGACTGTGGGGTCTTTGGTGCTCTCTGAGCTTGGTGGTTTTCTTGCAGACATTTCATTACCCAGCTAGGTAACATCATCAGTGCTTGATATATTATTTTCTATTGAAATGTGATTTATGCAAAAAGCCAACATAGTGACCACAAACACACAACTGACCCCTATTATTTATGTATATAAGTAAATTTCAACTAAATTTCATGGTTTCAAAACCCAGTTTAGTTGTCAGAAAACAGCCAAGGCTTGTTAGGGGCTACTACCAAGCTCAGCATTTAATGTAAAGCTTAAGCTGAATGTGGTTTGAATTTGGTTTAGCGTTTTGCTTCAACCCATTAATTCTAGTCTGTAAACCACCAATTCAATCAGTAAGTTGTGACATAGGCAATAAGTAATTAAACAAACCATGGCTTGATACAATCTATGAACCCTGAGGAGTGAGGCCAAGGGCAAGAATCCATGTCTCATGGGCTTTGTTCATACAACATGCTTAAAAACATAGTCCAACATGCTAAGCTTGTTTAATAGTTACCCATGATAAGTTTAGCGGTGGCTTAGTAGGTTGTCTACTTTTTATTGACAAGAAAGAAGGCCACGTAATTCTGAAATTAAGCAAATTAGAGAAAGATATTTTTCTTCTACAAAAAGGCAGCTTTTAATTTCTATCGCCCTAGAAAAGGAAGAGTTCCACGCTTAGATTATTTTTCCTGCGAAACTAAGATTTATAAGCCCCTCTTAGCTACTTGATTTAAAAAAAAAAAAAAAAAAGCCCTTTGCTGGCCTAATTATGTAAAGGAATCGAATGTTTACCTACTGAAATTGTCCTTTCCAAGAAGGAAAGAAAAGAGAGATTGATTAATGGTGGAACATCTCCAGAGCAGAATGTCCTACCAAGATTGTGTTTGCTCTTCTCCGGAATTGTCTATTTTTATCCTGGCAATTAAACGGCAGGTGAAATCCAATCTAGCAGTCATTCATTCATTTATTCTTGCTTAATTAGCTGGGGATTGTTCCAGGAGAACAAATGTTGAAAGCCAAGTGCCAAGCGTTATCCACACTTCACATCAATCCCTGTGTGTTCCTCTTAACCTCTGCAGTAAACCTGGAAGCCAAAGGGAAGCACTTAGGGCTATGTATTTGATGATGTGGTAGAAGGACAGCTGTGTTAATCTATTGTTGCGCCAGATCTGAAGTTCTCATAGCACTTTCCCAGACAAACTTGGTTAAAAGGCACACATTTTCACAGCCGGATTCCTCTTGATTTTTGACATCTGAAGGTATAAATGCTGGAGGAGATGATTTAGTGTTGGCTAGCGAGCTGCCGTTTGGATAGCAAAGGATCTCGCTTGGAGGTAAGCCACCTGAAATGGACACCTGCCAGCCTTTAGAAGCTGCTTTGTGTTATTTAAAACCTGCTGGGCTGAAGGCTGCAGTTCCATTTCAGGTCCTTAGCAGAGGGAGCGTTGTGTCCCAGCTAAAGCTGAGGTTTCCTTTTCTTGTGAGTCAACATAGAGTTGGAGGAAAGCAAGGGCCATAACCCTTCCATCACGGGAGTCACTCGTTTGAGACTTCGTCGGTGTTGAGGTCCCTCTAGATTTCTCCAGATGAATTGGAAATACAGCTAAAAAAGGAGATGTTGTAGTGCTCTGTTTCTCTTATGATCTAGTGCAATCATCTTTAAGAATGGAGATGATTAAAATAGATGGATAGATGGCTAGATGGACAGACAGATCTGCTGATTACCTGTCAGATTGGGTAATGAAACATATGCAAGAAAGCACCAAGGACTTCTCATTTTAATTCTGAGCTACAAATATTCTCCTTTATGAGAGAGAGGGAGAGAGAGAGAGAGAGAGAGACAGAGACAGACAGACAGACAGACAGACAGAAAGAAAGAAAGAAATAGGTGGGTAGACAATGGAAATTAGGTAGATAAAGATAGCAGATGGCTGCAAGTTCTTAGTTACGTGGTAGGAACAAATACTCACGATCAACACATTCCCGCAGATCATCAAACTCAATTTTTTTGTAAAAGTGCCTACAAAATCGACCAGTGCTGGGCGGAAATTAGGAGGACCGGTCAGGACGAGGCATTGAGGCCTGAAGATAGAACAAGGAGACATCACTCCTTGACTATTTGCTCGGAACCAGCCCACTCCTAAGACTTCTGTGTGGCTACTGTTGGATTCCAGAAAGGGCAAAAGAAGGACAATCACAACAAGTGGCTATCAAAGGTGCACAAATGCCCAGGTTTTCGTGGCTAAAGGGCAGGGCAGAGGTCCATCAACCCCCCCTTTGCTCTTCCTTTGTCCTCCTTTGCGTAGTTGCATCCAAATTTATGTGTTACGATGGATGGGCAAATCATTCGCACAAAATGGACGGGGGGAAATGGCGTCTGGAATTTCTGCCAAGCACCAAGATTCTTGGAGGAGAAATCTGATTCCAGCCCCCTGCTCAAGCAGGAGAACCTATACCATCTCAGACAAGTGACTGTCTAGCCTCTTCTTAAAAATCTCCAGTGATGGAGCACCCACGATTTCTGGAGGCAAGCTGTTCCACTGGTTAATTAATCTAATTTGGCTCTACATGTTCATTGAACTGAAATTATTCTTTCCCTGCTGTTTTTTTCCTTGATGGCCCTATATCAATTTTGTCGTATTCCTAGGTCAAAATTCCAGATACCAGATTTCTTGTTCTTCTGAGAAGCCACATCAGAAAACTACATCAACTACGATGACCATGGCTGATCTCAGAAGCTAAGTAAAGTCAACTGGAGTTAGTATTTGGATGGGTGAGTCTCAGAAGTCTAATGCTGCTGGGAAACTTTTGCTGATCAGGGGAGATACACCTACATGGCACCTGGACGTCCCTCGGATAGAGTCTCCAACTGAAACCCAGTGGCTCACAAAACCTTACCTGTAATTTTTAATGTGGTCATCCACCTCATTGAGACTCACAGAATAATTTAGGGCCATGTTATAGGAACCAGCTTGAACAGAGGACCCCCAGTTTACACCTGGGGGAAAAAAAGACCAGTTACCTCAGTTCAGTTCATTGTTTTATTGAGCAGTATTTTAATTTGTAAAAAATAATAATATGAGCTACGTGCCAGGCTTCTTGTAGAGAACGTATCCGAGCAAGAACACCACAATCCCAATGGCAATGAGGGCAGCCCACCAGGTTAGCAGGAACATGATAACGACAGAAACGATGGCCCCAAACAGGGCTGCCCACTTGCTATAATACCTGAAGGAGGGTCTCCAACCTGAAAGGGGAAAAAAAATACTTGATATGAGATCATTCATAATGCACTTTTGAACAACTCTTCAAATACTGTAAATAGCAATAGCACTTAGACTTATATACCACTTCATAGCGCTTTAAACCCCTCTTTAAGCGGTTTACAGAGTTAGCATATCAACCCCCAACAATCGGGGTCCTCATTTTACCAACCTCGGAAGGATGGAAAGCTGAGTCAACTTTGAGCCAGTTATGGTATGAGGGAAGGACTTCAGAAGGTGGAGAAAGAATGATCAGATAAGAGAGGGCAGAGCCCTCAGCATCACAACAGGCAGAGAGAAAAAAAACTCAGGAAGGATCATCCCTGACTTTATGTTTCCTGGAAGGAAACTTCTGAAGTTCTCGAACCCAACTTGAGTGAGTTATCTTTGCTGCTAAGCCGTGTGACGAAAGCCCTTACCTGGTGAGTTGGTAATGGAGGCATGGAAACAGCTGAAATTGATGAGCGCATAGGAGCACAGAAAGAAGTTGGAGATGATGGGAGCGATAGCATTCAGTTCCGCTGCAGAGATGGTGGAAAGAGAAGTGGTGCATTTATTTGTGCATATTATTCAAAACACAGAAATTTGACAATAAAAAAAAACTGAGGGAGCTTAGCACAGAATTCCCAACTCGGGGCTACAGATGTGGTAGAATTTTATCTGTCTGCAATTTTAAGTTGACTGATTGACATTTCCTGGACTAATACGAACACTGGAACCTAGTTATTCCTTGGAATACCATGTAATAAGTTACATACATATCTCTTCTTTGGTTAGCAAAATCCCCCCAGAGCAAGACCAGATTCTTTGTGCAAAGACAATCTTTGCAAATCTTACCAATCAGAATGAAGCCCACCGCGATGAGGTACGTCAGCAGGTAACCCCTGATGGGTTCGTTATTTTTTCCATAGCCCTTTCCAAAAAAGCCAATGGCCGGGTAGAGTTCATCCTTACAAAGACACTGTCGGGAGAACAGAGCGACAGTTCATGCCAACTTCTCAAGTGCGCATGGATTCCCACAACAGTTAAGACTTTTTTGGAAGCCCTAAATCCACCCTGGCTGTCAACTGTCCAAAACTGCAACAATAAGCTTCCTAAAGGAGACACACATTCTAGAAATATTTATTTACAAAACTCCTGAGCAGAGCAATCTAGAATAGAATAGAATAGAATAGAATAGAATAGAATAGAATAGAATAGAATAGAATAGAATAGAAAATATGGAATGGAATAGAATGGAATAGAATAGAATAGAATAGAAAATATGGAATGGAATAGAATAGAATAGAATAGAATAGAATAGAATAGAATAGAATAGAATAGAATAGAATAGAGACTGGACTAGACTAGACTAGACTAGAATAGAGACTGGACTAGACTAGACTAGACTAGACTAGACTAGACTAGACTAGACTAGACTAGACTAGACTAGAATAGAATAGAATAGAATAGAATAGAATAGAATAGAATAGAATAGAGAAAGAATAGAATAGAATAGAATAGAATAGAGAAAGAATAGAATAGAATAGAATAGAATAGAATAGAATAGAATAGAATAGAATAGGAATAGAACGTTGGAGGTCTTCTATTCCAGCCCCCTGCTCAAGCAGGAGAACCTATGCCATCTCAGACAAGTGACTGTCTAGCCTCTTCTTAAAAATCTCTAGTGATGGAGCACCCACGATTTCTGGAGGCAAGCTGTTCCACTGGTTAATTAATCTAATTTGGCTCTACACGTTCATTGAACTGAAATTATTCTTTCCCTGCTGTTTTTTTCCTTGATGGCCCTATATCAATTTTGGCGTATGCCTAGGTCAAAATTCCAGATACCAGATTTCTTGTTCTTCTGAGAAGCCACATCAGAAAACTACATCAACTACGATGACCATGGCTGATCTCAGAAGCTAAGTAAAGTCAACTGGAGTTAGTATTTGGATGGGTGAGTCTCAGAAGTCTAATGCTGCTGGGAAAAAGAATCCCGTCAAATCCCTTCTGTACTGTTGCCAAGAACCCTCTTAGATGCAGTTATCATAGCGGCTCTTCTACACACCAAGAGGTGAGTTTGACTTGGAACCATTTCCACCTTTACTCTGGAAAACTTGGCTGCAATGACCAGACAGTTGTGTCCATCTTCTTCAAGTTCATGTCTCCCAAAGATGGAATTACACCTCCTATCATTATAGTCACCAAGACAAGGGCGAATAATTGAGGATGATAGGAACTTGGTGGCCCCATTCAACCCTTCCAGCTTTAGGGCTCTCTGGCCAAAATGGCAATCTGACACTGGACAAAGATGAGACAGTTTTATTGTCTTCTTTGAAAGATCAATAATGCATCTCACCTGGAACACTTTGGGGGCTGAGACGAGGCATGCCAAAGCCGAAGAGAGAGTGGCCCCAAAAATTCCAGCTGTGATGAGAGGGGCAAAGCCAGAAACCATGCTCATGGTCTACAGAACAAGCAAATGGTAGACAATTAGATCTGAAATGTGGATCTTGTATGCAGATAAAGACATAGAAGCTTCCCTCCCCCTATAATTGGAGAAGACAGAAAACAGTGCTTCAATAGCCTTGCATGTCCCTACTGACTAAGGTGGTTTATTCTGACTTCCTTCCATCAGCAAATACACTATCTGTCAACTCTACAATGTGCGTGGTTGCAGCCATTTTTCTTCTCATTCTAGGTTGCCACATAGAATGGAGGGAGGGAGGGGGGGTTGCCCAGGTGCTTCGCTAGTCAAAATAATCTTCTGTCCCATGGGAACCAAGGTCATCTACTGCTCCCGCAACCAGGGACTGGGCGTTATATAAAAAAGCCCGCCAAATGAATATATTGGGGAACATAATTGTTTGCATAGTTTTGTGTGTGGGACACTATATTTTGTAACTGGGTAATTGTTACTTGTGTAGTCAGACTGGGTTTCACTTTTGATCGTGCCGATACTTTGTAACTAATAAACATGTTCTTTGAGGAATTTCCAAGCCTCAGAGTTCTGCTTTATTTGCCTCTGTCTGTCGGAACCATGACACTACCTTTGTCTATAATTATACAGGTAGTCCTTGACTTACACTCTACAATTTACAGTTCTATACCTGATAATAATTGATGAGTCCATGTTGACAGCTATGGGTCTGTGTACACTCCGTGAAGTTCCATCCGTAGCCACAAGCAATGCCTTCACAACCCATGGAACCAGCGAGGACAGTATCATTAATGCTTCCAGAGGCATCACGGACAACACACGAACCTAGGAAGAACCATCAAGGTTAATTTCCTACTTCTTTTCCATTCTGTGTTTCCAATGGAGGCCCCTAACTCTTTTAGGAAGATCTCTGTAGGTTTGTGTATTGTGCTTTCACATCAGCCAGCACCGAAAATCCAAAGAGGCAGAAGACACCGGAAGAAATATTTGTTGGATTTCCCATCATCTTCTCTGATTGCTCTCTGCCCTTAGGCTGTGAAGCATTATTGGCTTTTTCAAAGACATTTGTAGAACCAAAACCTTGGGAGATCACAACACATGGGAGGGGAAGAGATGGGAGTTAGAATTTTCACATCACCAATAATTAGACAACATTGAACGCAAGACACAGTTGTGTGTGGTGCAACAACTGGATTGAAATGTAAAAGTCCACACTTGTTTCATCGTTTTGCTGGCTGAGGAATTCTGGGAGTTGAAGTCCACAAGTCATAAAGTGGCCAAGGTTGGGGACCCCTGGTCTAGAATTCAATCTGAAAATATCTGTGTGTCTAAACACTTCTAGATTTTGCTCATGTTTCCTCTTAGGAGCATAACCAAAGGGAGACCCCCCCTTATAGCCTTATCCCACCCTCTATCCCTGGCCCCATGTTGCCTGCTGGTGAGCTTAAAAAAATTACAAAAACTTTATGTGCTAAGTGGTGATGCTGAGTTCACCCCACACAAATTGTGTCCTAATGCATGTAGCTGTACCTATCTGTAAACATACCAATTGTAGCCGAAAGAACCAGATATGACACGGTTGTCCAAAAAATAGCCACGAGGGTTCCTTTAGGAATTGCCACAGCAGGATCCTGGCCAAGGGAAACAAATGACAATTTGACAACTCAGATTGATGGTTGGTCTGATATTAATTCTGGGGTTAATCCCTAATTAATCCACAGATTGCAAATCCTTGGCAGGATGCAGTCAGGTATAGTCATTAAGCAAATTAGCCTTAGTTCTCCTAAAATGAGACATCCCTAATTAATGAATGGGCTCCATTCATTCCTAGGAGACCCCCACCAGTTATGGTGGCAGGGGATACTTGACATTTTCTGAGCGTTTTCATGCAAACATTGAGGTGCACAGATGACACCAGTTACTCCAAGATGTCCCACCTGGCCAGGTACCCCTTCTCCTCCCTGTGGGCCCCGCCAACCCAGCCTACCTTCAAGTCACCTGAAATGTTGGCTCCTGCCAAGATGCCAGTGGCTGATGGGAAGAAGATGGAAAACAAACCAAAAAAGCTGCCATCAGGCCCTCGCCAATTGGGAACAAAGTTCTGAGCAAAAATGTTGGCTGGAGGAGAAAAAAAAATGGGGTGTCCAGGTTTATGATGCTTGAACTTAGGGAAGTGCAGAGAGGGAGAGGGGACAGCCAAATCCATGCAATCAAAGTCTTGCTTCTTGAACACAAAAAATGAAGGGGCACAGCTTCCACCATTTATTTGGGATTGCCCTCTTGAATTTTTTTTGACCCTCCCTATGTTGTGCCTGCTTGCACTCCTTTTAAAGGGATGTTTCTCAGCCATGGCTGGCACTGGAACTCTGGGAGGTGAGGTCCACATGTCTTCAAGTTGCTACGGTTGAGAAGTAAATGTGGACTTCAACTCACCTCGGTAGCTGAAAAATCCTTTGGCCTGCTTCTCCTCACTGGGTGGAATAACTGTCCCCACCAGGTAGTTGATGAACGAAATCATGATCACCACGAAAAAGAGAACTTGAGCCTTGCAAAACCAAGCAAACAATAGTTTGAAGAGTTTAGAAGATCAATCTTCCCAGATCTGGTCTCCTTTATATAGCCAAGTCCATCATGACCAGTTTAGATGGCAGCTGCCTTCCCCCGACTCAGTACTCCCTCTAGGTATTTGGACTACAACCCCCATCATGCCTAGCCTAAGTGACCGTGTAGATGTGTTTGATGAAAGCACTCGTTCTCCCCATCCACTTGAGGATTCTTCAGAAATGTTGGCCATCCCCTTCCAATGTGACAACTATTTTTTCCCCATCTTGATGATCTCTATTAATTTCTAAACTTCCATCCTCCTCAGCCAGCATGACAAAGGGGCTTTCTTATCTTGGGTTTACTTAAACTCAGGATTCCACAAAATGGAAAAGAGCTGGTGGGGAGAGGAAACAGATGCTCCAGTTTTGGGCATGGGAATTTTGTTCTAAAATTAGAATGGGTGAAAGTCTCCATCAATTGCTCTTCTGTTACCAATCTTTCTCCAATTTGTGAACATCTAGATGTTTGCCAGTTTTGGCCAATACAACTGAAGAGCATGAAAACTGAATCTGCAAATATTGCCCTCCACTGATTTTTGAAAAGCTTTCTGCAAGATCTCAGTTCAGACTTCTACTCGGAGTAAGCTCCTTCTCCCCAATTTGTAGCTGCAGCAGAAAAGAGAGACAGCAGGAGGTTCTAAAAGAGGTTGAACATCCCATCCCACTTTAGTGGAGTTGACCTTCCTCATCACTCAGTCATGATGGCCAAGAGTTATAAGATGTGTAAACTATGGAAAGACACAATAATTCCTCTTCCACCTTCCCCATTTCCCACAATAACACACTTACCTTGGCTTCCCACTCCATCCCTGCCAAGGATACCCCAAGCAGTACTGTCACAGTGACAACCCCAATGATGCGGATGTCATTGGTAGGGTCCACCATGCTTGAGTGATATTCCTTTGAAGAGAAAAATCCCACCCTCAGTCACCTGCCAATCTCCTGGATCAATGGAAACATGCCCCAATCAAGCAAAGCAAGCATCTCTCCATGCCGCCCTTCCCACCAGTTCCTCTCACTGTGGGTCACATCGTACCTGCAAAAGATCGCGCACTGTTTCTGCAAAGCCCACGGTATGCATGGCCACGGCCACGGCATTGGCAAAAGCGAAGATGAGACCGATGGAGCCACCCAACTCTGGCCCAAGGCTTCTCGAAATGAGGAAGTAAGTCCCCCCTAAGAGAGGGGAACAGTACAATCCACACAGTCACTTTTCAAATGTATTTATTTAGTGTGTGGCATCTACAGAGGTCATGCAACCACCGATATGCAAGACCAAAGTTCTTGCCCTCTGGAACATCATATCCCCTGACGTTTCACAAGAGCCTTAAGATCTGGCTCTGCCAGATGGCTTGGAGACTCAACGGGGGTAGCTTCACATTGGAGATGGGTGAGTAATTAAAATTTAATCTCACCTCCCCACCCCTTACCCTGATGTATCTGGCTCCCTCCTTTCCCCATCTGTTGTCACTAGTTCCCTCAATGGAAGAGTGGATGCTAAAAGGTGATGGAGTTAGCAGAGAGGAAAAAGCTGACTGTTTTAAATAACAGAACAGCAGAGTTGGAAGGAAGCCTGGGGATCTTCTAGTCCAACCCCCTGCTCAAGCAGGAGACCCTATACCAATCTGGACAAATGGCTGTCCAATCATTTCTTGAAAACCTCCAGTGATGGAGCACCCACAACTTCTGGAGGCAAGCCGTTCTACTGATTTATTGTTCTATCCGGAAATCTCTCCTTATTTCTAGGCTGAATCTCTCTTTGATAAGCTTAGAATCAACTCAAGGACAGAACAGCAGAGTTGGAAGGAAACTTGGAGGTCTTCAACCCCCTGCCCAAGTAAGAGATCCTATGCCAGCAGCAAAGTGGACCAGGGACTGGTTCGGTGGAGAAAGGTTTTTCCGTGGACCGGAGGGGGCGTGGTTTTACGTGCTGCCTGCATCCCACAGATGGAGGCTTCACTTGTCTGCACGGCCTGGTTGCTGGCATGCCATGGACCGGTTCTGGTCCACAGACCGGGGCTTGGGGAGCTGTGCCCTATTCCATTCTGAATGTTCCACCACTGGAAGTTCTTAAGAAGAGCCTATCTAGCGTTGTTTCTAATTGGAAACCACTATTGGATTATTATCTTTTTGCTCAAACCTGAACAAATGAATTTGTGATTTATGTTTTGATAATTAGAATGATTTTTTTAAATTATAGAAATGGCTTAAAATGTCGTGAAATGTCAGGCAAAAAGTCGAGGTTGTAATTTTTGGGGGGGGGGGCGGATATTTTACTGCCCTGAAGTCAGAAGTTACTACTTTTTTTCCCCTCTTTCCCTCAGTTCTCTAACTTTTGTTTCTTTTTATCTTACAATGAAACTTAATAAAAATCTATCTTAAAAGAGTGGGGTGGTTCAAATATCTGGGAGTATATATTCTATGCACACCCCGATGGTTTCGCTTGCTCTTTGGCTGTTGAGTAAGTGGCTACCTGATTTGACTTTGCCGTTGGTGGAGATGGCAGAAATGGATAATCCTGTGATGGTGGTCACGGTCACAGACATTAAAATGATCACCCATGTCAGCGCTGCAAAATGAAAAGAAGTTATTCCGGTTATCAACGGAGGTACTCCAGCTTCCTCTTAGGCAGAAGTCCCCAAACTTAGCAAATTTAAGACTCGTGGACTTCGTCTCCCAGAATTCCCCAGCCAGCCATGCCTAGCAGGAAATGAATTTGACAGGACTTACCGATGCCTGCTTGCGCAGTGATCCAAGGGAGCCGGAGGTACAGGATCACACCCCAGATGTTAAGCATGCAACGAATCTAAAAGGCAGAAGCAGCAACCGATAATTGGGAAAGACCACAGAAGGAAGGCCTTCAAAAGAAAGGCAGTTCGCTTGTGCCTCTCTGTGGCTCTATTTTGTGGTTTTTCCTTTCTTTTTGGAAAATGATTGCGGTACGAATATTCTTAACGTTTATACAAATGAATGCGATATTTCTCCACTGTGTTGTCGTGTGTCTTTGGTTGTTTGGGCACTTGAGATCCATTCTGCAGCAGGAGGTTTACGGCTTTAAGAAATGGTAAATGTTGTGGCTTTGGAGATTTAAGCCTAACCTGTACCCCTGCTTTAGGCCTGTTAAAATTATATAATGAGAATTAGCAAGATTGCTGATCAGTACATGAACATGTTGTCTTTTAGAGGAGACCAAGTTGGTCCAGGGTGGTGGAAACAACAGCCCAGATTTTGAGATGGTTGGAAAGCATCCGGTGAGTTTTATCTAAGTCTGTGAAAGCTACTCACCATCACCCCTTTGACCCACCCAAATCGGACGGGCTCTCCTTGATTCTTCTCTTTCTCCTTAGCAGCCTCTTCTTCCGCCGCTCCTTCTGAGAAGCTGTTGCTTCTGTGGGCTTCGTATCTCGGTGGGTACCGGTGGCTATTTTCTTGCTGGAAAAACATACGGACAGAGAGAATGGTTTCTAAGGGGGAAGGATATTAGGTTGATAGAACTTTGGAGAATGTGAGGGTGCCACGCATCAGGAACGATAGGATAATTATCTCGATGTTTCTGCCTTGGAGGACTTCACTCTGAAACAGAAAGAGCACAAGAGCAGGCTCAGGAGGAGACTGAAGATTGGTAGCTTCAACTTTAGGAAGGCAACGGCCAAGCAGAGCTTCCACGGGGAAGAGACAACAGCAGCAGCCGTGATCATAAAGGATATCAAAGAAGTGGAAGGGAGGGAAGGGAAGGATGAAGAAGGGGAGGGAAGAGAGGATGAAGAAGGGGAGGGAAGGATGAAGGAGAGGAGAGGACGAAGAAAGAAAAAGGATGAAGAATGGAAGGGAAAAGAAGGGGAAGGAAGGATGAAGAAGGGGAGGGAAGGAGAGGAGGAAGAAGGGGAGGGAAGGATGAAGGAGAAGAAAGGATGAAGAAAGAAAAGGATGAAGAATGGAAAGGAAAAGAAGGGGAAGGAAGGATGAAGAAGGGGAGGGAAGGATGAAGGAGAGGAGAAGATGAAGGAGAGGAGAGGATGAAGAATGGAAGGGAAAAGAAGGGGAAGGAAGGATGAAGAAGGGGAGGGAAGAGAGGATGAAGAAGGGGAGGGAAGGATGAAAGAGAGGAGAGGATGAAGAAAGAAAAGGATGAAGAATGGAAGGGAAAAGAAGGGGAAGGAAGGATGAAGAAAGGGAGGGAAGAGAGGATGCAGAAGGGGAGGGAAGGATGAAGGAGAGGAGAGGTTGAAGAAAGAAAAAGATGAAGAACGGAAGGGAAAAGAAAGGAAGAGAAGGGAAAGAGAGGAGAGGAGAGAGGGGAGGAGAGGGAAGGGGAAGGGGAGATGAAGGCTCTGGATTAGTTGGAATATACCTTAAGAAAGGAGTGCAGATCTGCAAGTGTTGGTCTTGGCTTCTTAATTTCACTAGAGATCTTGGTGTTGGCATAGTTTTCATAGTTGGGCACAACATCAACGGTGTTATAGCCAAAGGTCTGCATGTAGAAGGTGCTGTTATGGGTACAGTGGCTGCTTTGGGTGATGTCGTAGGGAGCAGCACCCGTTGGGCTGTAGCGGTTGGCCCCAGTGCCCTCAGGGCCGATCAGGGTGCTAATGGTGAAGCGGCCATTCAGACAGCCGTGGTCTTCTCCTTCGGTCCC